>NC_089864.1:12967500-13267500 GCF_036373705.1 Amia ocellicauda
TGAACTTATAACGACATGCTTGGCCTTCAGTTTGGCACCGATGGTGTCCAGTAGGCAAGAGGCCCTTCACAATACAGCATTAATACACATTTACAGATTTCAAGAGAGACACTATAAAATGTTCAGAAAACAATGTCAAATAGTTGAATGTTTTGTGAGAAATCAATCACAAAACATGTTTTAAACTCTGACACCCATGTTATGCAAATAAGAGTTTTAATAGCCGGAACTGCCAATAATTCAAACACAACTAAAATAATCTCTAGATAATTGAAATGTTATTGTAAACATATTGCGTTTTGTTCTGATTTTCGTAACCGAGTTTCCACATCCACGTCCACGGTTACAAAGCTATACTATAGCATAGTCTGATTTTTTTTTTTTTTTTTTTTTTTTTTTTGAATATACGATTTATTTCACCTGCATGTTTGGGACAAACCCTTTCCGGATACGCCAGCAGTTGTTGTGGATTTTATCCAAGTACTGTAACTCGTCATTATAGCTCCGACTCATTTTCGTTATATTTCACGAATAAAAGATTTGACGACTATAAGAATAATGTTAACCTAACGTCACTATCCAACACGCAGCTGCACACAGAAACTACGGGTCCCGGCGAGATCTAAATATACACTCACGACGTCGCGCAATTAAAAAACGCGCGTTCATTTTTAATTTTTACTGTGGTATCTCCTTCGATTACATAACGCATCCATTATTTTCCCAGGATACATGCTTTATTTTAGCCAGTGCCCGATTGCCAAGAATCCTTCAGATCAACCACAACTTCTCCATAAAAGTAAATCTGGAAAGTTGCATTTCCTATCAGGTCTGTTTGTTCCTCTTTACATCCCGTAGTTGAAATACTGAAAGCTGTCACTGGGGTGTTCTCAAATTAGTTTCTTCTTCAACAGGACTGAGGTTATGGGTTTTAGGTTATAAAACTGAGAACTGTTGTAAAATATTACACATAATAATAAACGACTACAAATTCTTTATATCCTAAGGATGAGACATCGCCTTAATACCGACTCAACAGTAAGTACATAGCTAGTAGCAGAGCTTTTATAAAGTTATCACACAATTTAGCACAAAGCACAACTGGTAAATCATTTGTTTTATGATTGCTGTTAATACTAGCAAGCCTAGCATTAAACCAGTTGATCTGCGTTTTACTGGTTAATGCATGCTATTGATGTGTCTGTGTTTGTACCACTGGCTCAGGTAGCTGAGTACGCTCTTGAGTTTGTGTCTGGCCCATATGATTCATGTGTACGAAAGTGAAAGCAGATGTAGCTGACCTGCACGCCTCGGCTCAAGTTTGTTTTCACGCCTGTGGTTGTAAGAAGATATTGGGGTCATTTAAATGGAAAACACAAATTGCTTTTCCAACCATTGATTGAATGTAGCGGCCCTGCAGTTACACATTGGTATAAATAAGTGGTTTGGAAGTGGCACCTCTGCTGAATAGGTGGACATGCATATTGTGTATTTAATCATATATCTATAAAGTAAAATATCACAGCAGGCTGTGCAGGGCCATGATACTGTTGGAAGGCTTTTTTTTTCTTTCTCTTCAATATTTACGTTTTCTAAGTATTGCAATGACGTCTGGTAAAAAGACATCCGGGTCATATATATATATATGTGTGCAATGCAATCCCTAATGCAATGCAATGAGCTAAACGTTTCAAATCAACTGTTCTCGTTGGAAAAATGTCAAATGGTCCCACACAAATGAATGTGTTGATGGCAGTAGTTAACACTGCGTCACTGCTGCTCCTGTTTGCACAGCTGCTCCCTGCGACACACTGAGGCATGAAGCTGCGAGTGAGACTGAACAAACAGTCCAGCCGCCTGGAGCTGGAGGGGGACCAGCCCTCACTGACGGAGCTGGCCATCCAAGTGAAGGAAATCATATTGCCCTCCTATGGATACAGGTTGAGATCCAAACTACTTGTAATTTGTATTATGTTTTCCAATGCTTTTTTCAATCTGTGGCACAAAATGGTGATTTCAGACCAGAGCC
The DNA here is from genome assembly GCF_036373705.1 of Amia ocellicauda. Classification (NCBI taxonomy): domain Eukaryota; kingdom Metazoa; phylum Chordata; class Actinopteri; order Amiiformes; family Amiidae; genus Amia; species Amia ocellicauda. The sequence goes on from NC_089864.1 coordinate 12,969,530, forward strand.
TTGCACTTGACACTTGTTTGAGTGTGATGTTTAAATGCTCTCCTGTACACTGGTTTGTAATTATGCTCGAAGTGTTTTCATCTGTCCTTCCTTCAGGCCAGCGTTACAAGTGATCTAAATGCTGCTGTGTTTCCTTTGTAGCCCAGACACCGAGTTCACCCTCTCCCTCAATGGTAAAGAGCCCCTCGTTGACTCTGGGCAGACCCTGGCATCGTGCGGCATCGTGTCGGGGGACTTGGTGTGTGTGATCCTGTCACAGGACCCTCCGATTCCCAGCCCCGCTCCAGTCGGGAGCTCCAGTGGTCCGGTGGTGGGGAAGCAGCATGGGGAGAAGAGCACCTCTGGTTCCCCAGGAGCCCAGCAGGTGTCTACAGTGAGTACTTTGCTGCACAGAGCAGTGTGACCTGAGTACAGAGCTGAGTCCTGAGGTTTTGACATCTCCATTTAATTAGCACCGTATTTATCTACATTAGCACTGTTTTTATAGTACTACTATTATGAATTATAATGGTGAACATGGTGAAATAGGGAGTTTGGTGCACTGTGTGTTGTACAGGAAGGCCCCCATGACAGTCAGACGGGAACGAGGGCAGAGGAAGCCCAGCGGGAGGCCGAGGCAGGGTCCTTCATTCCCGAACCCATGCTCTGCAGTGAGGCCGAGGACGGGAAGGTGCCTCACTCTCTGGAGATGCTTTTCCATGGGGCTCAGTGCAGCAGCCCCAGCGACGCACTGATGGAGGCCGTGCATCTGATTATGCTGGAGACAGGATACGTGTCGCAGGTAAATTAGTCACATTTCAAATGAATGCTACATCCCAGCCTGCACGGCAGCTTGCTTTGATATTTACTACACTGTAAACTAATTTGAGATCCGACAGACCAAGAAAAATGATGCCAGCCTTTCTAGAAAAGAAGGATAAGATAAGACAGAAGTTTCTTAGTTTTGTGGCATAAATGTCACAACTGCCACAGGGTAAAACCAATCTAGAATGTGTAGCCATTAAGTGATGTGTTTGTGGTGTGTTGTCCAGTGCCCTGATGTGAGAGCTGGGGAGATGCCTGCTGGGTGGAGGGCTGCCGGAGGGCTTTACAGGCTGCACTACACACACCCCTTCTGTGACCACAGCCTGGCCATGCTAGTGGCTGTACTGATGGGAGACACACTTGTCATCAATGGTACCTTATATTTATCTTTGTATTTGTATGTTCCTGTGATCTGAAGTTTTGTTATTGATTGTCATCAGCTGGTCTATAAAAACAGTTGATGCTAGGCTTAATAGTCCTTTGGATTATGATGTATACATATTGATTTGAAATAATTTAAGTGGACCTTTTTGTTGAATTCGTTTAAAATCCAAACGGAAATTAAATGTATATTTTTTTATGTTTGGCTCTTTCCGTTTGAATCGCAAGATCTAGTGGGTGATTTATGGTGTAACTCCATAGATAGTCTTTAGAAGCGAAGTCTTACACAATTCTTTCTAAGCTATTTGCAAAATCAGGTGACTGATGTTGTATATTTATAGATATTTACAGTGGTTTACAGTACTGGGCAAAGCAAGGAGCAACGAGAGAAGCTACAGTTGTTTGTCAAGTGATATAATGTTAGTATAATGTGGGTGAGACCAATCGATATACAGTGGATGAATGGAGATTGCTAGTATTGCCATTTATAACTTTTGAAGGCTTTTCAGGCGATTTGACCTTTTAATTGTGCTTGCTTCTTTCCAGCCACTCTGAAGATAAATGAAGTAGTTGACAACGTGAGGAAAATCCAGCTTAAGCCCTCTTCCTATGTGACAGATTCATGGTGTGGTACGTGTTCCTGGTAATACAGTAAGTCAGTGTGTCTACAAATGGTAATAGACCTGAAGAAAGGGAGCCATCTACTGCCCTCCAAATCTTTCAAAAGAAGCACAAAGGAGAGACAAATAGGAGGTTGTCAGTTGCTGATGAGTGCAACTTCACTAGGTACTATTTATTTTAACAGAGGTGCGTCTGTGAAGCAGAGAGTGAGGAATTATGCAGCTCTTAATGCAAAATTAAATCTGATCGTGATTTCTAAAGTTCTTCAGGACACAAAATGCCTCCTGTTCCCAAATATCACATTTTGGCATTGCCTTAAATGTTGAATTAAAGAAACTTCATGTTTACTTGCAGTTGCTCAGTTCTATCATTTGTTGACCCAGGGGAAAGTCCTGCAGATGTGTACAAGGACCTGAAGAAGCTATCCCGTATTTTCAAGGATCAGCTTGTTTACCCTCTGATTGCATCAGCCAGACAAGGTGAGTATCTTTAGGTTGAATTTTAAATGTTTTACAGCAGTACCTACTTTGTAGCTTATCCCAGTGATGCAAACTATTCTCACAGAAAAAGCAAAACCCAGAAAAGGAATTTGTCATAATAATCATCTGATATCACATTTGGATAGACCGCATCTTTAGTGAAGGAGAATCTGCAATATGACTTGGCATTTTGTTCAGTGAACCCAGAAGTCTATTGTGTCACAAAATGGCGTGGATCCGTTCACACAACCTTAAAATAAGGCTGATGAGCAGGAGTGGATTGTTTTTCCCTCTCAAGATTACCATTTATCTTTTGATGTCAGTAGGGCCTTTATGCCTATTTCAAAGAGGATATTGTTTATTCACTTGTCGCTTTGATATTGCCTCACATGAGCTGGGGATGGTTGAATGTGTCTCTCTCTCTCTCTCTCTGTGCATGTTGTCCAGCCATGAACCTCCCAGCAGTGTTTGGGCTCACAGTGCTCCCTCCCGAGCTGCTGCTTCGTGTCTTGCGTCTCCTGGACATGCGGTCCGTGGTGACCCTGTCGGCTGTGAGCAGAGACCTCCACACAGCGACCGCCGATCCCACTCTGTGGAGGTTCCTGTACCAGCGCGATTTCAGAGGTGAACGCCGGCGGGAGTATGATGAGTCATGCTGTGCTAAAAGAAGAGAAAATGAGAGGGGGGGGGGAGTGACGGTGTAATGGGATGTTTCATGTGATGTAGATCTTGTATACGTCGACACTGGGTGCTGGATATGTCGTGCTTTTCTACTTCATTGATAGTGCATGGGAAATCCAGAAGAGGGTGAAACTGTTTCAGTGTTGAAGTATATTACGAGGGAATCCAGTACAACCTCTTCCTGCTTCATTACCCTCGGAAGAATGATTTAAGTCACAAAAAGCAGGTTCAGTGTAACACTAGTTTCTTTGGGCTTCTTTCACTACAAAATGGTTCTTTTTTAACACTAGATTCAACCAGCAGACCAAGAGAAACTGACTGGAAGGAAGTAAGTAACACATTTCAGACCAAACCCAATGGTTTTTCTTCTCGTTCCCATTTCCAGTATTTTTTTATAACACTTTTTTATGTTTTCTGTGACCGTAAATAAGATAACTATTTCAATAAGTGCCTGATGACATACCATTATTTTAGTTTTTCAAATTCAATTGATATCTATAATACTTGGCATGCTGTCAGCTGATGGACATTTGGAAATAGTCTGCTAGACCTAGAGCACTAAGGCACTTGGTATAATGTATTTATTTTTACTCCACTATTTTAATTTCCTATGTTTTGCGTTACAATTCAAGGGGAAATTTAAGACTAGTAAAACAATTCTCGTTTCCTGCAGCTCTACAAAAGGAGACGCCAGAGGGAAGCAACCCGTGTGCGCCGCACTGTCGTTTACCCACCAGTCCCCTCCCACCCATTTCCATTCCAGCCTCTGCCATTTCACCCCTTTCCCTTTGGTCCCAACCCGCCCTACCCCCCGGGCATCATCGGGGGAGAGTATGACCAGAGGCCGGGGCTGCCCTCTCTCATGCCCCGGCCACGTTTTGATCCCCTCGGGCCACAGCCAGGGCAAGACCCGCTGACTGGTGGCTCTGTCGGTCGACGGTCCCTGAGACCTTCGGGCAGCCGCTCATCGGACATCCGCCGAGGGTTTATTTGAATCTTTGTTCGAGGCTTTCTTCTGCTTGCAGACCAGCGGTGGAGCACCTCAGTTGGTCCAGGCTTTTCCACAGAACTTAACAGATGGTCAGGACCAACTGTGAATGCTTTACTTACTTATTTTAAGCAGCTGGTTTATGTGATTTTTTTTTTGCAGTCCATTTCTATTAAGAACATTTGGGACAGATTATGCAACAGCTTATAAGCAGAAAGAACATAAGCAATAAAAAAGTCAATGGTAATTTGTCAACACACTGAAGGGTGTGAACCCAGCCAAGCAATGTCTTCCTTTCTGCTACGAGGTGACCTTCTTGTGGTGTAGTGATCGATGTGGTACAGAGATAAGAGAGTCTCGGTTCTCTATTTACAGCTGACGGCACAGGATGAGCATGACTTTGTGAAGTACTTGGATATGCTCATTATCACCAGGCACTTAACTAACTAAATAAAAACTGATTCATCAGCTGTCATCTCATAATGTGGTTTGCTTTCTGTTTTTCTTTAGTGTGGATTCATTTAAAAGGTTCTGAATCTGATCCAAGAGCATTAGGAGCCATTTAACTAAACCATTCTCAACTTTTTAGAAGCACAGGATGATTGTAGTTCACACCACTAAAACAATGCCTGTATTTAGAATAGGAGAACTAATGACAGCTGCGACATGACACACCACTGACATTCACACTTTACTCCCCACAACACTAGAGATGGACAACTGACTGCATTTACAGTCCTGCCATGACTTCTCATTTGCATACATCATTGTATCATCTGGCTATGATCTGTATTCTGCAGCCTGACACATCCGAGTAGAAGGGCAGCTTGTATGTTACAGCACCTCAGGATTTGTAGCCATCCTTCCTTTTGCAAGCAAAGGTGAGGAAGAATTGTGTGTATGTTTTGGAGTAAAGCACCACATAGTGTAGGATTTTAATACATCAAACAAGTATTTATCTGCAAAACAACAAACCCATTTTAAAATCACAAAAACATGCATGAGAGACACACCATTTCAAAATGGCAGCTATCATTGGTGCAGGGGCCGTGTATCTCCAGCAGCTCCAAGAGTGCTGCGTGAGACAACAGCCTAATAGAAAAAAAAAAAAAAAAACTTTAGCAAATGCAAGCAAACCAAGATTACAGGGACATTACAGAAAGTAAAAAAAACAACAAAAGCCAAGGTGCTGTATGCTGCTATATTTGAGAAGGTCATCTTTTGAATTTCAGAACTGTCCAGGTTCAGCTCGTTCATGTAAACGTTATGCCGCTCAAAGGATTCCAGACAGTTGCTTGTGTAAAGCTAGTTTAGCAGTGGACATTCATCTTTTGCAAGTCCAATGATGTGTCATGGTCTTAAAACCTGCTCACAGTTACCGAAATGATCATTCACTGCTTTTAGAGCAGGCTGAGTGTATGTGATTCACTTACACAAGAAACAGGTCTGCTTTTGAGATTGTGGTCACAAAAGCAGAACTGCAATCTCCTTTGTTCTTAAGAGAATTTTTTCTGGAAAATATCCCCTAATACATGCTGCTATATAACAGAGGGTTTATTAAACCAATTTGTGTTAAGACCAAAGTCCAGTAAATCTATTCATTGTGTATGCTTTACATGGTTTTAGAACTTGATGTAAGAAAATGAAAAACTGTTGGAACTCATTGGACAATGGATTACAATAGTTCATCAGTATTCTTAGTAGCTCAGAACCTGCATGCAGATGCAAGCTTAACATTTGGAACACAAGGGCACAGGCAGGTTTCACTCAGTAATACATTTCAGACTTAGTACTGAGCAATGGCCACCATTTAATTACAAAAGAAAGTAACTGAACCAATATCAATAGTGCAATACAAATCCCCCCCCCAAAAAAAAAAAACAAAAAAAAACCACAGTAAATCAAGGGTATTTTGCAATGAGTGTCTAGTTGAAGACTTTGATGACAATAAGGGTGCCATGAAACAAGGCAGTGGTTTATAAAGATGAACATTGAAGAAGAAGAAGTTCAGCAATGATTCAAACAATTACCCACTTAAATGAAATCAAAATCAAACAGCAGCTTCAACACCTTTCCCTTCCTCACTCTCATAGGTATTAAACCTCACAGACTATAAATCAGAAGTACAACACTAGTTATACAGAAGTCTCAGGTCAGACATTTTATCATGTGCTATTTTACCATAGCAGCAGACTTGGTCACTCAAGGCTTCGGTCTTGTGAACTGATGGTATACGATCCGTAGGTTGATATTCAAGTCACCTCAGATGGAGACCATTTTTTCCCCTATTGTGAAGAAGTGCTAGGATCTAGAAATTGGTGGGGTGTGAAGACAACCAAAGCCTCCACCGCAGAACTATTTTAAACCCCAAGATCAGCATAAGCAGGATCACTTCATCACCAGGAACACTGTTTTTCAAGTCAATAGAGGGATCAGCAAGCATCCACTGCCCATGTGGGGGCATACTTTCTACCATTTGAACTACCACTTAATATTCAAAATCTTATATTGATTCAGAACTACTCCACTTGAAGTCAAACTTAAATCTTAGGAACCCAGTGTGAAGTATATTGTCACATACATTGCAAGGATATATTATCCCAATTTTACAGACCACTGTAATTGACATTTCGGTCAGACTGGATTTCTAAGGGTTAAACTTACCAGGATGAAGTTCCATGACCAGCCAACATTACCAAACTGCTAGTCATCCATAGAAAGGTTCAGCTACGTTTGCAATATGGCTTGACAAATGGTTCCTCCCACTTAATTTATTCACAAAACCGAGGCATTCATGAATGATTAATAAAAATAAACAAATGACATATCTCCATCTGTACATACACAAGGTCAAATACCCAAAAAAAACAGAACACTCTTCATAAGCAGAAAAGAGCATTCCCACCTCTAGGTCATGATGTTAGTCTCCTCCACTGACCCCCGCTTCTTCACAGCAGAAGAAAGATGTGATCTACTCGTGGCATTTATCATTTTCTCATGGAAGCTGAAATACATAAAAGATCATTTATAACCCTGACCTTGCCTTATGAAGTATACCATTTTAATCACCAGGCTTGATAGTTATTCTTTATCCAAAGTAATCTTCTCCATCACCCCAAACTCTAGATGTGATTTTCAGCAAACTTAGTCCATCTTAGAGTCACAGCTGCAAGCTCCATCGACACTGCTCTTTCCCCAAGGGTCATATGTATGTATAAAGAAACTTACATCGACTCAAATACCCCCATGGCAATGGCAAGAACGAGCAGAAAAAACAGCAGGACACTCGTAGTGACGGTGACAACAATCCCACCTCCACTTCGGTATCCAATCCACGTGTCAATTTCATCAGGGTTGAGACCTATAAACAAAAAACACAACAAAAAAGTCTCTTTTCACATTTCCCCTCGGACGCATGGCCAAAATATGTTGAAGTCTAATTTCAGGACAATCTTTGAATGTCAACAAATCAAGCAATTTAATACTTTTATTAAAATCCAAAACTAAAAGCTTGTATTCAGAATAAAAAATAAAATAAAAAAATCAAAGTTTGATCTGGAAAACGAAAAACTATGGCCATTGGTAAGAATTCTTGATTGAAATTCCGTAACTTTGCATCCTATTTTCCAAGTTCCAGTCACGCTGTATCCTTATTCTCAAGGCCTGAGCAAGGTAAATACACCCACTGATGCCATTTTCCTCGAAGGCAGCAACATTCAGATCAATTACATGCACGCAGATTCTTAAATCGGCAGATCAGACATGTTATGAAACATTACCATGAAACCAATGTTCACACATATGAAGGGATATGAACCCTCATCTGCTATAGCAGCAGATGTAAGGGAGTTAGTCAGGTGACGGAGTGGTGGACTGAGGAGTCACAATATGCTCCAAGGCCATTCGTGAGGTAAATATACAGTGAAGGCTTCCAAACAAGAGATCATAGAGAGCTGAGTTTATCTCCAAATCTTCAACAGAGGAAGTGTAACTAACATAAAAGCTTTCCATACACTCGCAGAAGCGATCAGTTCACAGAGGAATGATTCCTTAGGTTGGAACTGCATCATCGGGTCACCCAATCACAACCACTAAACACATGTATACAGCTTTTGGTCTGATCTCTTAATCGTCAAGCTTTACCTTAACTCGAGGCAATTATGTTAACTGCCATAATCTGCAGAGAAAGTGCAGGAACCTTTTTCTTTGGGCGAAAAAAAAAAAAAAAAAAAAAGCGAAAGGATATCCATATCATACAGCTGTGCTAATCAGTCACATTTCGTTTCAAATAATGAACACCCTACCTTTTCCCGTTTGCACTGGCTCTGACCATTCAGTGTCTGCTATGGTTGCATTTCCGTCAAAAAGCAAATATTTAAACCTGCAAGGACATTTAAAAAGAGAATATCTGGAAGTACATGTGGCAGACTAGATTCCTTCAGATCAAAGTGTGACAATAGAAAAGAAAATCCCCTATACAAGTGAAATGCCACCTGATAAGTACTAATAATACTTGTAATATTAGTCCTCTATCCCTGCTAGATAGCACTTCACAGTTTTATTATGCTTCTCACGTTTTTGATTGTTTTCCTCCTTGCTCCCTTTCCCGTAGCCCTTGTCAGTGACCCTACATCTTGACAGCACTTAGCTTTCACCGTCCAGGATGTAGGAAATCGCTTACTGTACTTGTGTAAATTGTAAATTGGAATTTGTAAAATGTATTTTGAATGGCTATGTTTTAGCTAAATTGAATTTGTAATGATTGATGCCTTGTACTTAACTGTATTTTTGCACTTATGTTGTAAGTCGCCCTAGATAAGGGCGTCTGCCAAGAAATAAAAATAATAATAAGTCACAATGGCATAATGGAGTAAGAGTTAAATGGCTGAATAAAAACAGACTGCAGCAGAAAATTATTCCCATATACAGTCCAGAAAACAGATTCTAGATCTCTGCACTGCAATATAAAAAAAAAGCTATCGTCACACATAAGCCAATATATATGCTTTGTTGTCACCTGTATGCGGAGTCCACAGAAAGCGGCCCATTACAATCTTTCTTTTCCACTAGCTCTCTTGCACAGTTCGAGTCGTTTCCAATTTGGACCAAGTACTGGTTTAAAATCTTATCAACCTTGGTGCGGGTGGACAGGTCTGCCGGTTTTGGGAGAGAAGTACAGTTGGGGACATTGAAAGATGTAGCCTTGTATGGAATCTCCTTCCCTCCGTTCGTCTCTTTGTATGTTTTCCCAGTATCAAAGGTATTGGTAGCTGAAGGGTTAAGAGGGAAACATTCAGTTGGACCAAGAAAAAGTTCAATCTTCCAGTTTGCAAACTCAACTAAGTCACAGGTCTTTGCACTAGAAAATGGAATAAACTTACCTGCCAAACTCTGGATAACATAGACATCAATTTTCATTTTACTGGTTGGTTTCAGACTGTCAAAGACACAAAAGGGCTTTTGCAGAGATACTGTGTTTTGTGTGGGGTTTAACCAGGTCAGCTTGGGAGACACCATTACTGGCTTAACTTTGAATGTTTTTGCTGAAAATCAAACAGAGTTTAGCATTATCTTGAGGCTCAGGTTGACATGAGTGAAGTGTTGAGCAAACAAATTCATACAAGCATGCAAGCCAGGTTGTGTGTCACTTCACATCATTTGTCATTACACAAGTGAAAGAGAGCCAAGCAGGTGGGTCGCTTCTTTACCTTGCAAAACAAATAAAACAGAAGCATGCGTTTATAGGTGTACAGGCAAGCCTTGTTCAAATTCACACCACTACCTCATTTTCTAAGGGAAGGGAAGGGACTGGGTTTTTTTTTCCCTCTCATGCTAACTCTTTCCAAACTAAAGTATCGTACAGTCTTGCTCCTCTGCTGAATATTAAAGCTGTGGATGAGCGGAGGGATGCAAAAATGTGCGTTTCAGCTGGAACCAAATAAGTGCACAGCTGGTGAGGTTTCCAGGAAAATGTGCGTTTCAATGAAGCCGGTTATTATTAGCACGGTGTGCTCCGATCTGGACAGAAAGACACTGACCTGACATCCCCAGCTGCAGAAAACAAGCAAACACACAACTGAGCATCATGGTAACAGATCAAATAACGCCCAACCTTAGAGAAGACGAATACGCATGTATATTTAAAAATATCGCACAGATTAATAATTAAAAACGAGGAAAAAAACTAGTACAATTAACCAAAAATCACGTGTCAACTGCACCGCATCCAACCCTAAAAAAATAAATAAATCTGTTGCTCACATAAAGAAGGGTTTTGTATTAGAAAGGCGCTGACCAATAGTAATATAACACACAGCACAGGTGCAACAGATAAAGACAGATTTGAAGTGATATTGACCAATTATCTCGGCAAGGATCAGGGGATTATCCGAGATGGAATATGAACATAATATGAACAACACTACAATTAAAGAATATAATGTATACATGTATTATATATATATATATATATATTAATATATATATATTAATCTTATAATTGTAAAACGTGATGGTCGAATCTGCTACTGTAAATTAATGAATATAGACTATTTATTTTAAATTTGTTTATTTATTTATATTATTATTTAAAAATTCCTTGCTATTATACTACGGCAACTAACCTATTTAAGTTTAAATACTATTCCTGATGCATAGTACTACTACTTAACCTATACAGTTCTACTTCTACATCGATTGCAAACTATCACTGATATTAATCTGTATCAGTAGAAGTTGAAGAGGAGGAGAGAAAGAAGAAGAGGTTATTGATTCAGGAAAGGTTAAGCTTGAGATGATGCGAGTGCATCCAGGAGGAGATAGCAGAGAGACAGAAGAGATGCGAGAGGGGATGAGAGGGTCAGAAGAGGGAGAAGAACAGTTTGCGGGGTTATTGGCAGAGAGTGGATGAAAGTAAGACCTGTTGGCTGAAGAGAGTGAGGAGGAGAAAGTAGAAAGAACAGAGCAGTAGAGGTCGAGGGCAGCGGGGAGTTTGGGCCATTTCTTTTCAGCAGAATGCAGACTGGATCTGGATGAGTGGGGGATGGAGGTGATCTAGGGCAGAGGAGGGGAGGGATATAAGAACATAAGAACATAAGAAAGTTTACAAACGAGAGGAGGCCATTCGACCCATCGTGCTCATTTGGTGTCCATTGATAACTAAGTGATCCAAGGATCCTATCCAGTCTATTTTTAAATGTTCCCACATTTTCAGCTTCAACCACATCACTGGGGAGTTTGTTCAGATTGTGACGCCTCTCTGTGTGAAGAAGTGTCTCCTGTTTTCTGTCTTGAATGCCTTGAAGCCCAATTTCCATTTGTGTCCCCCCTCCTCTGGATTGATGTGGTTGATGCCATCATTATTTTGAAGACTTGGATCAAGTCCCCACGTAGTCTCCTCTGTTCCAGGGTGAAAAGGTTCAGGTCCTCAGTCTCTCAGCAGGACTTTCCCTTCAGACCTGGAATAAGTCTGGTTGCTCTCCTCTGAACTGCCTCTAGAGCAGCGATATCTTTCTTGAAGTGTGGAGCCCAGAACTGTCCACAGTATCCAGATGAGCTCTAACTAGTGCATTGTACAGTCTGAACATCACTGCCCTTGTGCTCAATTCTACACTTTTGACAATATACCCTGACACTCTGTTTGCCTTTTGTATTGCTTCCCCACATTGTTTGGATGAGGAAAGTGAGGAGTCCACATAGACTCCTAGGTCTTTCTCATGTTACTTCATGTAGTTCTGTTCCTCCCATAATGTAATTATAGTGGACATTTTTGTTACCTGCATGTATTACCTTGCACTTGTCCACATTGAATTTCATGTGCCGGGTGTCAGCCCACAACTGAATAATATCTAAGTCCCTTTGAATAGCCTGTGCTGTTGGATGGGCAGGACGAGTTGTGAAAGGGCAGAGAGAATGAAGGGAGGAGGAAAAGGTGGAAGTAGCACAGTCGACAGATAGATGGACAAAGCAGTCAATAGGAGGTAAGAGAATGAGAGCAGCGGAGATAGGGGTGGAGGGGAGAGAGAGCGGAGGTCCATCGAAAAGTGATGGTAGGAGTGGGTGGGGCGGAGAGAGATGGGAGTGAAAGGGAGAATGAGATGAGATGTCCAGGGGGGTCACAGAGAGAAGCAGCCTCTGGAGACAATGAGGTCTAGCCTGCAGCCTGCCTTGTGAGTAGGGGATGATGGAGAAAGTGTGAAAGAGGGGAAGAAATCTAGCAGATTGGGAGGGGTTGGAGAGATGGATATTGAAGTTTCCAAGGAGAAGGAGTAAAGAAGAAGTCCAGATCATCCAGAAAGGTAGTGAGGAGACCAAGGGAATCATGAAGAACCAGTAGGAAAAGGTGACAAGGAGAGTTCAACCTCATGGAAGAGAAGAGAAGGAGACAGCAGACAGACAAGGAGAATGGGACAGGACAGAGAGAGGACAGGGCAGCAGGGGTTGTTGAGTTCTCAAGGGAGAGCCATGTTTCAGTGAGAGCAGCCATTAGAGGGAAACTTCCAATACTGTGATTTGTATGCAGCAAGTCCCTTCAATTGATAAAGTCAACAGAAATGCAGTTGTAAAATAACGCAATAATAATAAAAGCTGCTTTAATGGGAGCACATAAAACACAAACTGATAAAATATACTTTGTGCTTCCATAGGTCTTTTGTGAATCAGTCAAATATGATTAAGTTCTGTAGTTATCAACCCAGGGTCCCCACTCTTTGAGCAACCCTAGAATATATTCAACAAAATAAATAGTAATAATAATAATAATAATAATAATAATAATAATAATAATAATAATAATAATAATAATAATAATAACAGTACAACAGTGAAATGTATACAAAGCCAAAGTGATCAAGTGTATGATTGTTTCTTCATTGTTACTTCTGCACATATCTATCTCTCAGTGCTGTAATGAGCATAGAGTGGTTAGTAAATCCATTAAAAAACAGACACTGAAACAGTAAAGCCAGATATATGAGTTGTTTTTAAGGTTCCCAGAGACAAAGATTCTAAAGTAGAATAAAGTAAATTAAATCTGCGTTTCAGAATCTTTCAGTGCAATTCCAGGTGTCTGAGAATGATTTATTCTATATAGTGTGTAGCATCACGTTCTTATTTTAGAGCATGACATCACAAGGGCTGATGGGAATGGCTAATGTGCCTAAAGCAGAGAGTGACATTTGGCTAGAGGACTACACAGACCTTGCAGCTCCCAGCTCCACAAAAAGTGAAATGGATGGAGGAAGAAGAACTCTAGCTTACTGGCTGGGCACCAATTGGGAGGAACTGAGAAATACTGGCATTGTACTGCCTTTAAATGTTATTTTGTTTTTGCAGTAAATGTCAAGTCTAACAGATGGAAAATATAATGCTAGTAAACAACCTTTAGACGTATGTGTTTTATAGATGTTCGTCTTGCACAAAGCCAATGCCCAGAGACCACAATGAGTCCTTCCAACTGGAAGTCCCTGTCTCTGGCTTTCCCTGGACACCCCACAGGGGTCATACTACTGAATTAGCAGAAGCCCCACCAGTGGTGTGTTATTTTCTGATCAGAAATTGATTGATTGATTGACCAACTCGAGTAACAAATCATTGTTGAGGCTGAAGCTAAATAGATCATTAATAGTAATAAATAGATAAATAAGTACTTTAGAAGAGGTTTAAATATAAAGGTACAACTTATTTGAAATTGCAAAACACTTATATGAAACTGGAGCTTGCACAACATATGCACTAAGTATATTCACTTTTGACCACAGTTAAACAGTCAGTTAGACACTATAAATACAGTATTTTTTGCATTGTATTGCAAGACCCAATTGTTTTAGTACAAATACATGACACACACACACATGACTTTGAACTGGCAGTGGGTTAGATTAAGATTTCAGTGGGATGGCGTTCTTGCTGTACAGAGGTTATTCCTGTTGGTAAGTCCCTGCAGGACTGAGCAGGCAGCATACAAGCTATTCTTTTGCTCAGACTAGTCTGGCTTTGCTTCCTGAACTCAGTATGAGACTACAGATGTGGGGGTAGTTTAAATAAAACACAAACACACACAGTGGAGGAAAGATGTACGGCTGATGAACTTATCAGCACACAGCATTTCAGCTTCCAATTGAAAAATAGTACAAGGTTATAATAAATAATTTTTCAATTTTCCAAATGAGGTGAATTAACCTGATATTATTTATGTTTGACAACAATTGCAGTAATGTGTAAAAGTGTTTACATTTGCAGTAGATTACTTAACTCAGTGTTTCAATAATACGTGTGTGTGTGTGTGTGTATATATATATATATATATATATATATATATATATATATATATGCATCTGCTGCTGAAACCACAGTGGTTGTTCTCAGATCCGGACTTAAATTATTAGGCAATTATGCTTGTCTAAATGTATTTTTTTAGTTAATGAAATAGGACTCAGCACTCGGCAAAATACAAAATATTACGAAAACTATTGTTAGTTTGCATTTAGTGATTGGTGGAAGTAATCCCACGACCACGCTGTAATAGTTATGCAAAGTAAAGGCAATGAACACAAAACCGCTCCATTTGATTTTCTAATAGACACTCAGTTTGCAAATTGGACTTTAATGGATTCCACAAACTTTTTTCGACATAAGCAAATGAAAATGTTAAACCATGTATGACCATTAACAACATACTTTCTGTATGAATACTATATAATACCTTTTCCCCCGAAAGAAACAATACTCAGATTTAGTCTTCTGTAGGACATTAAAACAAGATTGGCATTCTCAGAAAACGGCAGTCCTGACATAAAATATGAAAAAAATATGAAGTAAATACAGGGATCCGCAAAACCGGTCGTGTTGGTTTGTCTTCCAGCTGAGATCTTAATTGCTTAATTGAATCCTTAATGGAACTATAACAATGCAACATAAGGCTCAGTTACGTAATTAAAAGCTCGCTTGGAACAAAAAGCAGCAGGGCAGGGCGTTTGGAGCAGCGGTCCACTGTATTTGCATGTCGGGAGCACACGTCAGGAGCACACGTTTGGAGCAGCGGTCCACTGTATTTGCATGTCAGGAGCACACGTCAGGAGCACACGTTTGGAGCAGCGGTCCACTGTATTTGCATGTCAGGAGCACACGTCAGGAGCACACGTTTGGAGCAGCGGTCCACTGTATTTGCATGTCAGGAGCACACGTCAGGAGCACACGTTTGGAGCAGCGGTCCACTGTATTTGCATGTCGGGAGCAGCGCCGCTGCGTCTGTAAGCCCCTCCTGCGGTCGCTGTTGCAGGAAGTGTGCGGGACTGGCAGCTGCGGCGCGGCTGCGGAAGTGAGATCTGCGGGAAGCGCCGCGCCGCCTCTGAGGCAGGACTGTCCTCTCCTCCGGACATCATGACCGCTGGACGAGCGGCTTAGCCCTGCGGAGACGAGCGACTGCCCGCAAGAGAAGTAGTAATATCTTTTACCGCGGGGGGATCTCCCGTCTCCCGTCTCCCTTCCCCGCTGTCCCCCTCCCACCCCTCCGCCCCACACCTCGTCTCCTCCGCCCGGGCGATTTCGGCGAAGCAGCCCCTGACATGAGCTCAGTGTGGGGATGGCATCGTTTAAGAGTTACTGTAAGACCGAGCCCGAGGAGGAGGATGGGGATCTGGACCAGTCCCTGCAGCAGATGCTCAAAGCCATAGCCGATGAAAGAAACCGGCTGAATGTCAGGCAGGAGCTCAGTGGGCTGGGTGAGTTGTGGTTTTCATTCCGTGCAAATAAAGCCAATTAAATGAAAAAGCCTGGTTTTGCATATTGAATCCGCAAATGCATGTGCTTATTGCAGGACTCGTGGTGTGCATTGCAGTGTAATACATGGCAGCGGGCTAAACCGATGATCTGAATCCTGCTGCTAATCAACAACCACTCGCCTATTGTTCTAAAAGCAATAATCGATTAATTGGTTCGTGTGTTCTAACCGGTTATCCGCCTATTACCGGGCTTTCATAAAATATATCAAGTTGCTAAAAGATGCAAATCCAATATCCCGGATTTGTATCGATATTTTTTTATTTTCTAGCCCTAATGCAGCTGGAATGCAAGGAGGTTAAGTAAGGGTGCGCACTGTCTAGCCTGGTTACTTTTGTTATCCTAATGCCCACACGCAGGATGTGAACAGATGTCTTGATGATTAGGTTAGCTGGTGCTGTGGCATAAGAGACGTGTCTGCTGGATGTCCATAGATGCCCCAGCGCACCAGTCCCTTAGACAGACAGCGGTGAAGATGCACTGGAGGCAATACTGCACAGTTCCGTGCCCTGAAGGACTGGGCTATTGATTAGGTTTCAGTGGCAAAGGGAAAATGTCATGAATGATCAACTTTTTGGAAATCTAATAAACGAACATACCCATGCATGTGTCACTGTAATTGTTTTTTGACCACTTTACTATCTTAGGATAGCATTGCTCTGCACTGTGGCTGTCCTGACTCTCATTCATGGTCAGTTTTGACAGGAGGGGGTGCAGCCCATGCACGACTAGTCCTTGGCTTCAATGTTAAGATATTCTGCCCTTGAGTTCCCTTGAGAGAAGTGGAAAAAAAATCTTCAGGAGCCCTACTGTTTCGGAGCCGGAGTGCTCATTCTCTGCCTGTGAATATAAATGGCGTAGTACAGGGACTCAAGTGAAATGTATGCATTAAAAAGCAACAATACATTTATTTTGCAGGTATGCTATTCTAAAGGGAAATCCAGTGTAGTGTGCAGGCTTAGTCATGTCATTGCCAGACATTTTTACAGGATTGTAGTAATATGCCAGGGTACTTTCCCAACAAGTTAAAGGGGCGAGATAAATACACTTTTTGTGTGTGCAGAAATTAAGTATATAAGATTCTACTTCCCTTCCTTTCAGATTCCGAGAACCTTTCCTTTAAAGCTTATTCTTTCAATAGTTTTTCCCCTTTTAGCTTCGTGAGACACAAAAACAGGAATTGTACTGAATGAGGAAATGATACTTGTAAAGTAATTGTCAAGTTCTTCACCCCAGGAGAAGGGACAGGCTTTCATTCGATCTGTACTCGTGGCCGCTTGTAGAGAGAGATCAAACCCAGTTCTTTGAATAAGCAAATACAAGTTTTGAAGCAGCTCATGTTTGTGATCTTCTGAGTTTAGTTTCCGAGGCGTGTTTTTATAAGATGTCTTATGAAATTATGCTTACGGTTGAATGAGTAGGAATTAATTGTACTTCTGGCAGAGGCTTACAGAACTAAAACATCAAGGCGAGAAATCTAATGTGCAGAATGCAAGACACAAATCCTGCAGGCTTTTGAACTGGGGCTTCACTCTAAAATTAGCAAATGACCTATATCGGCGTATGAAACTTCTCAGATTTGCCAATGATATGAAGATCGTGTGGGACAACTGATATTCTTGAGGCTGCTGTCTAAAATAATCTTAAACCAAGCATATCTAAAGATGAGATGACAGCAATGTGAAAGTACCTGCCAAATTAAATATAGGCTAATACCTGCGTACATATAATATCGGTTTTGCAGGTTGGCATCACAAATGTGGGTTTTAATAATGAAATGTATGACCCAGACCAGGATGGTACCAATGTGGAAATATGTTCTATTGTAAATCACAGATTCCTTAAAGTAAGTCGTGACAGGGGCTTAAGTGTATCTGCTATGCTGACAGATCTTTTCAGGCTTAGGAGATGATTGCTGTGTGTCAGACTTACTCGTGGTAAGTTGTCTGCAGCGGTTTATCTCCTTCTAGGCGGGAGTGGGTACCGAGCTGTGTGTAATTCTGCATGCTGTCTCCATGGTGCGATTTCCCATGGACAGAGCCTTGGATGAAGTTCAAGTGCCCTGTGTTGATCGGAGACTAAGCACAGTCTGTAGTGTAGACATCTGTTTTTTTTTTTTTTTTAAGGCTCTTGTTTTGTTTATAAAAAGGCAGGGATAGTACTGTGTGAAGACGGTGTGTCTCATGGGTCCGAGACTGTACTTTTAGTTCAGAGAAGCATAGTGGTGCTGAAGGGTTAGATAACAAATGAAGAAATCGTACAGTCTGGAGTTTTTGAAAATAATATTAACTACAGGGAGTCGGCTTGACTGTATTATTTAAAGTCCGCTTTATTCTTCAGATGTGTAAGAAGGTCTATTTTAGCCCAGATGGACAAGTACAGGGTTCTGGAAAAAAATTATATATACATTTTATTGCTGAATGATTTACTGAGCCTAAGCTAGGTGAAAGCACTGCGAGTTACACTGTTGAATTGCTCAGCTGAGAATTCATTGCATTGAGTATCATAATGGAAGTAAACTGACCACTTTAGTCATAGTTTGATACTTGGAGTAGACGTGTTAAGGTAGTAAATTTAATAATATATTTTTTTCCACTGTAACTAAGCTAGTTGGTAATGCGAAAGATGGCAGAGACCCATCTGGACCCTCCTTTCCAGGTCTGCGCATGTCTTGTGAATACCTGTACTGTACTTGCTGCGCCATAGTGACCCTTCAATCACCTGAATGTCTACAGTAAATTATAGAAACTAGTCTTTCTATGGCTCTTGGCATGTGGTTTCAAAACAATTGACGAAGTAGTGAGCTATGTCATATTTTTATACAACTCATATTTACCCAAATATCCCACTGCCAATAGGATCTGCTAGACCATTGATGGGTAATTAGCCACAACAGGGGAGGCACAAACTAATTGACTGAACTTCTGCCCGTATCTGGCTCATTACAATAACGGCAGCATTTTTATTAATTTGTTGATTTTGTTGTTTGAGTTAATGAGGCTGATTGATAGATGTATAGGCCTTTTCAAATTCCAATAACTGAGGGCTAGTAAGTCATTAAAGGTTCATATTGCTTTAATAAACTAATGGTTTGCTTGGTTTTAATATGACCTATTAAACTGGGCATTTCACTTAACCTGGTGTGTTGGGGTAGACAACCAAGTGAGACCTGTAGTGTGCATTGTTTAAACTGGAGAAATCGTGCGCAGTATGATATGTGGAGGTAGCAATGAAATCTAGTGAGTAATGGCATATATCTGAAGCATGCAGTCTATTGCTGCACCACATGTAGTGTAGATTAAGGTTGAAATAAATCCATTTGATACAGAGATAATGCAGGTTGTGTAACCAATGACACAGAGAAAAAAGGGAACCCCAAACAAACGCACATCCTCTGTTCGAGTGAAGACCCATTTCAGTGGCATCTCTAACAGTTGGTCAGCTTCTGTGGCTTAGTTTTATTTTTTAATTTTTACCCAAGTGGGATGATCATTGTTTTTCTTCCTGCATTTTAGTATATCACTTCCCTCCATGTGTTTTCTATTGTTTTTGGCCTGTGCCTTGGTCAGTTCAGTGTTACAAGTCCCTTGTGTCCTGCAGGGTGCTTCTGCTCATCTGATGTAACCTCCATCTGTCTTCCCTGCACATTTAAAGAGAGATGAGTCCTTACAAAAGGTTATCTGCTACATTAAGGTGCTTAACTAGGTTCCTTTTCGCAGCGTTGGACAGCACTCTGTCTTGCTGATCTTATTCAATTTTTTTTCTCTCCCAGGGCATAAATTTGGCAGGAAACAGAAGGCCTTGGTGTTTTCTCTAGGTATGAATGAGTCCTGCTGGGCTCGGCAGGTTACTACTGTAGGTTGTTCATCTGTTCTCTGATGCACGGAGCTTGAAGAGGCCTGCTTCACATTGCAGGGTGCTCTGTGTTGTAGTAGGATTTTTATTTAATTTCATAACCATGTTTTTAATACACAATAACTCCCCGTCTCTACAGCGTTGCCCAGCCCGGGATGTCTCATTACAGTGGGCTGCTACCTGTAGTCTAGTAATTGAGACATTTTCCTTAACAGTGGTGGCCTATGCACAATCTAGTGGTGTACAATTTAACAAAGACAAATGGAGATGTAATCAATTTCAGGACATTAGAGAAGCCTGAGATCTAAAAGAAAGAATGATAAGGTCAACATAAATGAAGTGGAAGAGGAAGTCAAACGTACTTAAACGTGTCATATAGGCTAAGCTCTTTAACGGAAATGCTGCGCAATGTATTTTTTTAACGGGTCTGCTGCTGGGGAGTAAACCTGCTGTGTCATAAGAAATAAGTGCGCACACTGGAGATAGTCAGAAGTTCCCTCTGACCATACGGGCTACTATTTGTGTCCACATTATTCATTTCTTCTAGAGTCTGCTGTTACAAGAAGATAAAAGAATGATTCCCAAATGTTGCAGTATCTGATTTTTCCGCTGTCTGTCAAGGGATATGAGGCCACATAGCTAGGCTGCAGTACAGACTGTCAATCTTCGCTATTAAAGCTACATACCTTTGAGTGTGGTGTTGTAAGCAGTGTGTACTCGGTAGTGTACGATCTGCATTCTGCAAGTATTCCAGCGACATCAGTCAACACAATAAATGCGGGGCTCAATTCACAGCACTGAACTTGAAGCGTATATATGAATCTTCTGCTGTTCTGCAGAGATAAAAAGCAGAAGAGCAAGGGGACCAAAATCAGAGGTCTTTTACTATTGGATAAGTGGGGAGTAGGGAAGGAATTGGATATTAGAGTAAGGTGTGCCTTGATGATAAGGTTTTGGAAGTGATTTAAGCAAGATTTAACTGTAGGTTAGATGTGCTTGTGGAAGCCATTTTTAATCTGGAATCCACCAAGAGCATCTTAGTTTTGCAAGTATTTAGGTTTGGAAAGATCCTGGACATCCATATTTGTTGTGTTTCTTGAGATTGTGCAGAGGAACAGAAGAAACGCAGGAGCTATCATGAATGTGTATGACATCAGCATCAAAGTAGGTATGGACCTGGGGAAGGTGTACAGTGCAGAAGTTAAACTTCCTGTGGGACAGCACCTGTAACAAGGCCCTGGGCTGGTCAACAGCAGGTTGATCCTAAACGAGAAGTAGGTCATCTCGGCCTGTGGTGTGGCAGATAAAGCCATTGTATTTAATGAGGTGGTCTAGGAGGATTGTATGGATGATGCGGGGTAAATCTGCATTCAGAAGAAAAGGACTGAGGAGGCGTCCTAGTCGGTGTTGATCAGCATGTCATTGAAAGTCTTCACTAGTGCAGTGAAGGGTGTGGTTGGGAAGCAGATTGGAGAGATTCAGGGAAGTTTTGTTCTGCATCTTGTCACCCGGTGCCTCTTGTTGTCTCTCTCGACTATTGAAGCTGAGCAATGATGTGTCCTCTTCCCTTTTCGTTCAAAAGTGAACTTGCACTTGTACAGCTGAGTGCTCTTGAGTGAATCTGCCTGGAGGGAAAGATTGGTTGTGTGAAGAATACATGGTTTAAGTTCATCTCCACACTGGTGAACTAAAGCAATTGATCAAGCGAAGAGGTACAATTCGATTTTTATGGTGGCAGCAATAAAGTGCATTGGTTTAGTGAGTTGCAATAAGGGGGGCCCCTTGTTTCCGAGAATTAGTAAATTAACTGGTACGTTTTGACTTCCATCTGTGATTTGGTTTACATACTTTTGAGGGTTTTAACAGATATCAATGACTGTACTAAAACATTCATTTTTACTCTAATATTTAAAATGGCTGTCTACATTTTCTACATATTAATATTCACAGAATGGTTAAAGGAAAAATAATACATTTGTTTACAACTCTTTTAATTTGGGATCGATTTCATCCTCAAGTAATATAAATGAATCAATATTAAAGACAAGAAATGAACATTGTTTTATAAATAAGTGTATTAAGGAATTTAACTTATAATTTTGCTACATTTCCTAATCCTGGGGAACAAACTGCTTTAAAAAAAGCTTAGTTGGTCTAAGTGCTGTATTAAATAATGAATAAGAAAATGGGAAAACTATACTTTCATTTATCTTACAGCTAGTAAAATCCGCAGTGACATTTTTATTTTTCTAGCCTGAGCGACCATGATTCCAGTTTCCGTTTGTGCTGCAGCCTAATCAGAATCCCTCTCAGCCCAACGACCACGGTCTCGCGCTTTCATTAACGATTTTCACTGTCTTCAGCTTTGCCAGCTTTAATGACACTACAGTTTCTTCATGTGCATGTTTCATTTTTGATATGCAATACAAAATATATATACACAGTCCTAGACATCGATTACTGAATGTGCTTCAGGGATGTCTTTGTAGATTGGCATTACATCTATTGTTGGTATTGCAGGAAACATGACTTTCTTAGCATCCATTTTGTGTGGACCTTAACTGCATTGTAAGCTGTAGTTTGTTGAAACGCACATTTTCAGTGTGCAGTGTACTCTTTCGCCTAAAATATTTAATTTCAAAGTTTTACACTTTTGTTTGCTGCAGTTCAGTTACCTTTATAGTCACAAGAATGTATGCAATCAATGAACTTTGTCCCTGAAGTAAACAATTCAGTGTATCAGAAGCAGGTTGGGTTCCTTGAAGGCACTGAACTTATTGACCACCTGAACATCACAAATTGAATTGCCTTTGCTTTGTAAGTTTGAGATCCATAAGCAAGTGTCCATTTAACTGGCAACAGAACTGAAATGATGTGCTACACGCAGGTGGAATAATTGACATTTATTTTTCAGCATTTGTAGGATAACTGTGTGTGTGTGTGTGTGTGTGTGTGTGTGTGTGTAATCTCTGCAATTGTCAGAATTCATTTGTAAAGATGTATTGTGTGAATCTGAGAGTGATTGTTTGAAATATTGGCTCACAGAGCTGAAACTCAATTAGCTTTGTCTGAAGAAATGGAAATGATAGCCAAAGAAAATACGTTTCTAGAAACGAATCTATAAATAGTATTACAACCGAGTTTTTAGTAATTTTATTATTGGATTCATATATTGTTTGTGTGTTTACAAGTGTAAAGTCGGGCATGTCTGTTGGTGTGGATCTGAATTGTGCGGAGAGCTCTAGTATACATAAGACGTTACAATGGGAGAATGCATTTTTTAAAGTGAGTAACACCAGTTCTGCCTTGTGTCGTGACTGCCTGCTATCTCCTACGCAGCGAGTTGCAGCACCTTGCCCACCCTGATCTCTACTTTGCTGACTCGGAAGCAAAAGGCAGATAAGTCATTAGCTTTCTGACTCCTCATTAGGTTTCAGGAATCCAGGGCTTCTGTGAGCTCTGCACCCCAGTGTCTGAAATCGAGTGAAATGTATAAATCCTTTTATCCCTAACGATAATACTTAACCGTGACCCAAAAGTCCAAAAAAACAAATCCTATATAGATTTGTTTCATATCCTAATCTCTATACAGATTGCTGCTCACGTCAAAGGTTGTGTTTGTGCGTTTTGTCCTCTTGTGTGTTGGGGGTGGGGGGCAGAATGTAGGCTATGGAATAATTTGACACAGGCTGTCTTTTCGTGTACAGTCTCTTCAGCCGGTTTGAACAGTTTTGAAGTTCTCTCACTGCGTACAGCTGATGCCCCTTTAGGAGCAAAATAAATGTATTCTGTAGGATGTTTTAAAACCGGTATTGTCCTAGTAACAAAAATATTAAAAATGTATGAACTGTCATTACAAATAGCCTTTTTGGTGTTTTGATATTTTGGTAAAACCCTGAATCCTATTCCCTTTTTATAGAGGTTTACTCTTTGTCCTGTGCCTCAGCTTGTGAAGAATGTTTCGAGTTTCATTGATCACTTTAATTATTTACTCTGACCGATTTTTAAGGTATTCTATGCCAAGATTGGATGGAATACAAACATTTAGTTACTTTTGATTTCCAATAAAACAATATACCAGCGGCTGCACCAGTCTTGCCACTTGGACTGCTCAGTGTGCAGTTGTTTTTGTTCTTGCATCCCACACAGGAACATGACGAGTATCCTCCAAATCCACAACTTTGGCAGAGTACGTTTCCTTTTAATCTGATGGTGTAGTCTAGTTAATGAGTAAAGGAAGGTGAACTTCAGCCCTGCACAAACACAGGCAAGTGTTGTGTCTTAGCGGTGTGCAGAGCAAAGGCTGGTGTGACATTCCTGGGGCTCTCCATCTTCAATCTGTGATGCCCGGGAGACATCCCTCTGTGTTG
This sequence comes from Amia ocellicauda, assembly GCF_036373705.1. Taxonomy (NCBI): domain Eukaryota; kingdom Metazoa; phylum Chordata; class Actinopteri; order Amiiformes; family Amiidae; genus Amia; species Amia ocellicauda. The sequence continues at coordinate 12,993,487 of NC_089864.1, forward strand.
TGGTTTAGTGCGTTGCGCCTCTCAGGTTGCCAGATTAGTGCCTTACTCTAATCGCACTGGGAATACCTTTCTGACCCTTTTCAACACTTGCAGGACTTGTTCCCTGCTCAATGTGTGAGAGAATGCAAACTGTCATAGTCAGTCAGGACCGCTGATGCTCCAGCAATCGGGGGAAACTTCACAAATGGGCTGGAGAAAAGCACACTATAATGTGATTTATTCCTCTCCTGATGTGCCAAGCAATACTGTCTGACACGTCTGCAAAAAACCGAAAAAGGTAATCGGTGCCAAAACTGTCTGGAGAGAAGGTGACTTTCGCTTTTTGTTCTCTCAAGTCAAATAAGACGAGGTTTTTAATCATCGGTGTCGTTTTTTGTCTTTAGTCGCAGCCTTTTATTTTTACATTCTTTTTAAGCCGATGCCTTGGAGTGCCTAATTTTAAATCGTAAAGTAAGAGCAAATTATTTCACTCGTTATTTAAAATGATCTTGCTTAACGACCATGTATCTACAAATCATTGCACAATCCTATGTCTGAAAATGTGCTTCGTACCTCCTGTCAAGTAACGTACCTGTCATGGACGCTTGTTCTAGATGCACTTCAGTACATTGCCAGTACTCTGTCAATCTTTAAAACTGTGATTAATTGTCCAGTAGAAGGAGCCTATATGTTGTAGCCTAGGCCTGTTGTAACAAACTATAACTGCTTGCTGAAGTTGTGATTTGTGGTTGTTTTTAGTTAGTGGTTCTTCTGTGCATTTTGAGTCAACCCACTTGTTTGATCACTGCTGCCATGACATGTGACACTCGTCGGCTTCAACATAGAGTTTGTAACATTTTCATTTTCCTGTTCTATCTACGGTTTCCTCTTTTCAACAGCTGTTATAGGAACAGATGGAAATTAGCATGGACAATTATAAGGTAGGTTAGGGACCAGAAGAATTGCGCTTGTGCTTGAATACTAACTACTAAATCGGAGTTTCTATGGGCACTCCAATCTAACTTCAATTAAAGCAAGACGGTGGAAAATGAAGTTGCTCTCCAAACCTGCAGTAAACCTTTTTATCATAATCAATCATTTAATCATGCTTAATTATGGACTTGTCAAACATGTGGGCTGACTTCTTCAGGAATAAGACGCTTACCCATTTAAAAGTCTGACAGCCACCCATGAATGGAACGTGACCCGTATTTGCTTCGTGAGAAGACTGTTACTGCTTCTGGAAAGTGGTTTATAATGCAGTGAATGATAACCATTCATCTGAAGTACAATACACACTGTTTATGATTTGAATTTGAACCATTTAACCAAGGGAATAATTTAACCCACTGTCATTTTTTTTTTATTTGGGCTGTAGTAAGGTTTTTATTCAAAAGACAAGTGACTTTTATGTTTTTACTCCATCAAGAAAAGTAAAAACCTTATCAGGGACCTTTTTATGAATGATTAAATCTTCATTTGGGCAACTGTATTGTCTATTTCCAACTTGACTGCAAAGATGTTATACACATTACTTATATTTAAAGTGTAGCTTAGGGATTCGGGAATACATTTGCATGACACTTGAAAATGATTGAATCTTTTGTCACTTCCTTTTTGTAAGGCTCAAATTCTTTTGTGAAAATCTTCTATTTAACTTGCTTTGCCCCTTGTTTCCAAAGTCGCACACTCTTTGGTTTTCAGGCTCCGGCGTCTGTATTTTTCAGTAGAAGCTGAAAAGCATGAAAGAATGGATCTGTCATCCGAGTGGCTAGGGAGTGGAGCAGAGCTTGGGAGCTTTTGCAGGTGATTAGGAGAGGTGAGGTACGCCTCATGAAGACAAAAACCAAACCCCCACAGAATGCTCACTTGGCAGCACAAACCTGTTTGAAAAGTTGAGCTTGCTCTCTGTGGCATAGTATTTGTGGTATATCTGCTAATGGGGCCTTTGGTCTTCTGTAAGGAAAATGGAGAGGGGCAGTTCCTCTGATCAGCCCATTTCGGTCTCTCTCACACTTGTGGGAAGCACAGTGAGAAACTACAGGGCAACAAACTATGGGCACCAGTTCAAAATTAGGAAATTGTTGTTGGGGGGGGGGAGTGTGTATTTTAAACGTATTTAGAAAACCTTAAAACCAAATGTATTTGTATTCTAGTGTAGGAGGGTGTATGAGATAAAGGCTGCATTCTAAAGTTTAAGTGTCAGATGCCCACTGTGTGCGTTAGATCTTTTTTCAATTAAGTTCACATGTGCCCTCTGTTTGACCGCTTCAAAGGAACTAATCGAGCTTGCTCCCGTTGCAGTGTTTGTAAACAAAGCGCTGCCTTGACAATATCTAACGATGAAAGACGAACAGCGAGATCTGTAAATGGCGTGTTCAGGATTTAATGCAATAACCTCACAATGCTTTCTTAAAATAGCTGTCCATTTTACCCTTGCTGTCTCGTAGAGGTGTCTGGTCTTTCACTGATATTTTTCTCATTCAAGAAGAAAAACAACTTGCAAGGTCACCCAGCACCACAAACACTGACAATTACTTTGAAATGGGCCTTTTTCAAAGTGCCTGAGATGTTTCCTTATCAGAAACCACACTGACATGTCCATTCTAATGCTCCCACAGTGGAGTATCTGCATGGCTTTGATTACACGAGTCCCGAGTGCCGCGCGGCTGACGGGAATGTTAAGTCTGAGGTGTGAAGCCGTGAATTATTTTCTTGATCAGAATGAGTGTTGGAAGCTCTCTTGTTTTCCTCTGTAATGAATTGACAGCTACATCTTACGAGAGAGGAGTTGCTCAGGAGACAAGCTGACGGAAACCTCTCGCATGTTAACTTGGCTCGGGGATTGAAACTGTAATTTTCGAATCGTTGTGGACTGCTGGGTGTTTTTGAGGGGTTTAAGGTACTTTCCTACATATTATGCAAAGGAGAATCTATTATAAGGACAAGCAAAATGGCTCCTCTTTGAATCGATATATAATGAGGACAATGTCCACTTATGCTTTGAAATTAAAATCGACCAGCAATGTGTAAAAGGCCTGCTGTTGGAATTACAGTGGAAAGATATTGATTAGGAGACTCGGCCCTTGTGTCAATAGTGTCTGATTCCAACAATGCTTACAAAATCTAAAAGAGGGTGTGTTCTGACCGCATGTATGACAGCCATACCTGAGCAGCAAACCAAACATTGCCATCATGGGAAAGAAGTGCTGATTTATAAGACGTAACGCTTGTTTCTGCAGAATGTGTGTGAAATAAAAAGTAAAGCGTATCTTCTCCCCCTCCCCCCTCTGCAACTTGGTGCGCATTCTGTTCAAATTAATGTATAGTCTTGTGAAAGTCATGGGGGTCACAGAATCGATCTTTCTGCCGTTGTGGTTTTCGGAATAGCAACCGTACATTGCAAAGGTTACAAACCATAGCAGGCTGTTCAGACTGTCTGGCTAGATTGTCTGCAGAGGATAAAAACTTGATTTGATTTTGCTATATGAGTTTGGGGTTTGGAATGAGAGTTTTATACAGGTTTGAGAATTTAATACTGATATTCAACTCCTTTACATAGAGAAAGTCGTGATGTCAGGGATATTTTGTTGATGTTTCTGATGGGGCCATAGTTGCCCATGAATGAAAGCAGGAAATAACATGGGTACTACAGCATTGTCCTTTGACTGTCTTTGTCTTTGGGTTACTTGGCCTCATTAGAGCTTTACTAGTGCTCTCTGCATTGCGGGACACCAGACAATTGCCAGAACACATTATCCCAAGCTGTTGAGAATCCCCCAGGGAGACGAGCAGTGTGTATTCACTGACGCTGCACGGTAAGCGGTCATTTGACAGAGATGGCAGCAAGTTAAGTCTTGACGAGTAAACGCTGACAGTTTCTAGTTGGATTTGAAAATCGATGCATATTTAAAATACCTTTTGATTTAAACAAAGTAAAGTAGCTGTTATGGTTTAGTTGTCAGCACTGATTTTTGTCCTCTGATGAGAATTGTTACACTGTTCCCATATGCCTAAAAAAACGGTGCTGTGCAGTAGATTTAAAAAGCCTCCGTTTTAACTTGTTTTAGTCTTGGACAATTGATTGTCCCATAAACCACTGTCTTGCATCAGCAAATAAGCTGTTTTCACAAGATCTCCCTGGGTTATTTTCTTTCTGCCTCAAGATACCACTTGCTGAGAAGCGTTTTACTTTCTCTTTTCAATTTCTGCCAATCACAATTCCACAAATAATGCGTCTGTGGTGGCTAGGGAAGGACTGGTACATTTAAAACCCTCAATTTAACAAGACCAAAGGAAAGGTTTGTGAAAACTAGGTTTTATTTTCTAGACAAATGGTTTGGAAAACAGGATAATTGATTTCCATAAAATCGGTTGTGTTTTTATCTACTTGTTTTTAATTATTGGCACTAAAATATGAACATGTAGAACAGAACGTGGTTAATGGGTTTGGTCAATTCTTTTCATTTCCGAATGGATTAACAATACAAAAATGATGTGATCTTATAATGGGATTCTTATTGGTCTTTTATTATGTCATGTTTTATCTTCCTATAAAGCATCTAACATTTAAAAATATCTAATAAGCTATTTCTTTATTAATACTTTAATACTTAGAGGTACATTTTAAACGTGTTCTCGGTGGCTGGCACTGCAAAGTTAGTCTTAATTTGTAATATTGCTGTTGTAGCCCTTGTTTTAAATGTGTAAAACAGTTGTGTTCAGCGCACAAACGGTTAGCTGCCTCGGCAACTGGCAGTTTAGGGGCCTTACAAATAAATGTTCCAGAGCACACCTAGCCCAAAAGAGTAAGACGCAGAAACTAGAGCTAAAAATACTTCGGTTTATTTTTTTTCTAAAAGAAAAACATTAATATGTATATAAAAATAACTAAATAAAGTTGCAGATAATTTTGAAGCAACCGAGGAACTAGGTGATCGATCCTGGGTGCTGTGAAACTATTTTCTGGTTGTTTTTTTTCCCTCTTGTGGAAAACTCGTCAGAGCTTCGCTGCATGTGTGCCACCGCTACAACTTTAATTGAACAACGGCAGCCATTGCGACGCTGCTCCACAGCTCTCTCTCTATATATATATATATATATATCGGACACAGTTCATGTGGTAGGACATACAAACTGATAGAGAACTGAATGAGACCATTGTGGTGTAATTTTATTTTACTTTTTTTTTTTTTATTGTCATGGGAATTGACGACTGAAAAGGAAAGCAATAACAAAGCCAAGTAAAAAAACTAATCTGGAAATGTAATAACACTTTTTATTCAGGAGTTACAATTGCACTATGCCACAACTTGCACAACCAGTCTCCTATCGAACCTAAGATACCCTGAATATATTGGGGGTTACACTGTTCTTGTTGGTGGGTTTTTTGAATGATAGCCCTCGCAGTACAGAGTTTTGGTTCAGCATTGTTCCAAGTTGTCCAATGAGGTTTGAATTATGACGGAAATGAGTGCACTAGGTTAGGTTTAAAATGTAAATTTTGCTGTGAGACATGTCTCTCTTCCAAACAACTGGAGAAGCTCAAAATATCCCATCTGGCTAATTACTTTCTTAGAACCCCTACCCGATATCAGACTGCAGCCTTATGTATCCTGATCACACTTGGGAGTGGACTGCCTGTGGTGCCCAAGGTGTGCTCACGGCAGTCAATTATTTGTGTTACAGCTGATGGGTAATGATAGGTGGTGTAATGTGCCTGTTCGGAGTGACGCATGTCTGCTCGTGGACTGCTTCTCGATGAATTGGAGGTATGGTTTAGGAGGTAAAGTTCAGTGAGGCTGATTTATACTAATTACAGCAGTGCTGAAGTCTGGGTGTAAACGGCGGCATACAAACCCCTGAATTAACACGGGCATCGCAGAGTCCTCGACACGGCAGTAAACTACATCCTTCCCTGCACAGGCATGACAGAGCTGCTGCTGCTGTCCTAATTATTCACTGGGAATCGCATGCCTGTGGAACGTGATTTCACAGACATTCCATGTAACAGATTTGGCAAGGAGGCATGTGCTTCAGATATCCGAGATACCTTGGATGCAGAAACCACAGTACTTTCCGGGTTACATATTGACAGACAGCTACAACCATAAAGTGGACTTCCAGCTACTGCAACAGACCTCCTCTGATTTGGTTGGTGAAAATCCTTAAAAACCTGTTGATGTTCTGTGCAGGACAGTAGTTGTATATGTATTGTTTTTACTATTCACACACCATGAAGACCCGTTGCCCAGACAACTCCATGAAAGCCCAATTGCCATATAGGTATTGTTTTGACGCCGGTGGGGTTCGAGATCAGATTAGATTAAAAAAACTTTATTGTGCATTAAATTTACATAAAATTGATTTTTGCCTTCGGCAATCTGCAACACAACACAGGACAACAATAAAAAAACGCCTAAAATACATAAAAAAACATTTCCAATAGCAACGGTGCTCATGGGCTGAAGGGGGGAGGCTTTTTTTAATATCATTGTTCAAAATAGCCACCGCAGAGGGCACGCATGATTTTTTGTACCCATTCTTCCGGGCTAATGGGACCTTGAGTCTCCTGCCAGATGGTAACAACTGAAATGATGAATGAAGGGGGTGAGTAGGGTCTTGTGATAGTCTCTTGAGGTTGGAGGCTTTAATCACTACCCCACACAGGATTCCCATTGCTCTCTGTACTTTGAGGTTGCACACTTCATTCTGAAAATCTTCCATTTGCTATTGAAAACCGCAAGAGCATTCCTTCATTTTGCCCATACAATTAGTCAAACACTACGTCACTGCATTACTGACTTTTTTTGTTGTTGTAGCAGAGTCTAGTGCTGATTTTCATTCTAATCTTAACCGAACACCACATTCAAGTTTTTATCAGTATGTATTCTTTCTTTCAGAATCGACCTTTCCAGGCACTTCTCCAAAAATGTGTATTGTTCTGCAGGGCTTAATGAAATGGCAGACCCTACAGCAAGAACATTGGTCTCTGAACAACAAGTAAACAGTTACTTAGCAACTAGGATGAAGATATTGTGGTGCATTTGACCATACTGCGATGCCCTCCTTTTCCTCAGATGTAATGTGAATATTTTTGAAAAGCCAACAATTCAATGGGCCATATCCATAAAGCAATTTATGCCATGTTAAGTGTAACACATTTTGTATATGGCCAGGAAACAACTTCCTAATGTTGCTTGAAATGGGGACTTTAAAGTTGGCATCTTGAAAGTTTTAAGTCATGTGGCACTAGTGTGTTTTCGTGTTCGAGGTAAGGAAGTGCCTTTATGAACTTATTTATTTGGTAAATGTTTTTGAATATGCCCCAGGTTCTGCTGGGTTTTCAGCCTCAAGGAGCCCTTTCATCAGAAATAATTTCCTGATGGAGGCTTTTCCGTGGCTTCTGGGATGTGAAACTGATTTGCAAATGTATAAACGAAGGCATGAATTCAAAGGTCTCTTCATTGGACAATAAGATCAGTGTTATTTATGGTTCCTTCATACTATTAGTACATTAGAAATCCCCTATTTTTAGTTCTGCTCCTGCCAAACTGATCCTTGTGTCCATGTGAATAAATCCTCATGGAATACCATGTTGTCCTTTGGAGTGAAGCAGTTTCGTTTTCGTGTTTTGTTTTTTGTTTACTTAATGTCTTGGTCTATTGCTACAGAATAATGACTGCCCCCTCCTCACAAAGAGGCTAAACATTTTAGATGAATTAAATAACTCAATAATTGAATTGCATAATAAACCTTATTAGTGCATTAGCATCAATGGTATTACATGCCCTTTCTGACCCTTATTAAAGAAACATTGTGAAAGCTCTGCGATACACACTTCAAGTGCGAACTTCACCACGCTATTAATCAAGACACGCAGGGCTGCAGTCTGTTTCCAGCACACGGCAGCCCTGTGTTTTTAAATTAGCTGGCAGAACACGAGTTTAGTTTGCAAGTGAAAATGTCTCGTTTTGTTCTCGATTTGACTACTTTCACAAGGCCTTGCACCCGTACTTTTGCAGTAAAGTACTACACCACATACTGCAGTGGAAGCAGTGTGTAAATGTGCTGCTCACGACGCTCAAGATATATATATCTATATTTTTATTTATTTTATGCTATTCAATAAGTGTGGATTCATTCTCTCACTAAATTGTAAAATGTCTCTTGTAGAATTATAGGACTACATTGAATGTTTCTGTTCATTTCAGAATTTTTTTTCTAATGTCAAATCAATTTCAACTTAATTTCAGAACTGTAGAAAGTACGTAGCCACAACAGTACAACAACAAATCGCAAAACCTTCATATTCCTATGCTAGCGTGTGATTTTTCCATCGGTGTTTTTGCCGTTCCCTCATTTTGGCCTGTTCCCCGGTGTCTGTAGGCCCCAGGCAGTGTTAAAGTGTTAAGCAGCTAAGGTTGTAATTCCAGTGTTGGAAAGTTTGCCTTCTGTCCAGTTGCATTTTCAGTCAGAGCTTGGAGCAGCCAAGAGATAACAATTTGTTTTTCTCTCGAGGCTCCCTGTTCGTCACGTGATAGTTACTGGCAGTGGCTCAGATACCACTGACTGGAAGTGAAGGCATGCCCAACTGTCACAGGAGGCGGAAGCCAACTTGACCAGATTATGATCGCCACACTTTTTTATATACAAGAAGCATTCCAAGTAATATTCATATGCTTTTTGGTTAACCATACTATCCTGTACTGAAAAGTAAACTTTAGGGAAGGGGGTTTAATCTGACATTTGCTTTTCTGTGCCCAAAAAGCAAGACTGACTTACTGCAAACTAGATCTTACATTTTCTCTGCTGACTGGAATAAGCGTTTCTTTTTTGTGGTTGGGATTACAATGGATCCACTTACAACTTCATTAAAAGTGGGTTTCATTGGCAATCTTTCAGCTTCGAGGGAACTGGCAACCACATTTAATTTATCTTGAAGTTCATCCATGACTTCAGTACAAAACCCAAACATTTCCCTCTGTATCGGTTCTCATTCTCTCCTCACAGGCCCGGTCTGATTACTGGGAAGTGAGAGCAATGCGAATGCTCCTTTCTGATAAATGTCCCCGTTGTTTTTCAGGATGTTTTAAGGATGACCGGATCGTGTTTTGGACCTGGATGTTCTCTACCTATTTCATGGAGAAATGGGCCCCGAGACAGGACGACATGCTGTTCTATGTGCGGAGAAAGCTCTCCTACGTCAGTGCAGACAATACGGATGGGAAGAAGGTAGGCACTCCGCTATAGGCTTTGCTTCTTGTATAACAGTGTTTGCTTCCACTTTGCAAGTCATTAAAATTAATTATAACTTGGAGAGTGGCAGCTGTAATGAAAACTGAAAAGACCCGTGTTACTGCAGGAGACCATTGTAACGTTGGTACTTTGTGAGCTTTTATTATCTAATTGTATTGTTAATTCAGCACAGGCAATCATTTTGTACATAATGTAACAAGTGCACAATGCATTGCTAAAGACATACTTATTATAGCGTGGCACATTTCCCCAGAAGCCCATGTGCACATTTTTGCTGTAAAACACAAACTATCCACAGCATGTGTCATTTGTACTTGTAAGCTGGCACATTTGTGTTACAGTACACATGAGCCAGAGAATTCCTCTTCATTGATCGGTTGGGGAACTGTGAAATGAGAGTTTTAGTTCAACTTGTTAACATTCAGACTCCTCAATGTAGATCACAATGTTTGTGGTGGATGCAACAACATCCCAGTAACAGTCCGGAGACTTGCACTCGAGTTGATTTCAACTTCCACAATTCTGCAGTTCTTTACCGACTGATAATTTTATACCAGAGCAAACTGTAGATGTTTTCTATGCTTCATGTGTTTACTAAGGCATCCATTCAGCTCCTGAACTGTCCTACTGCCAGGCACACCCTGTTAACTGGCATCAATAACCAAGAAAATTAGAAGCTTAGAGCTCAACCACCTCTTTGACATGTTGGTACAATTTCAGGGCCCAGTGGATTTTCATTTGTGATTTCATGCTAGGCAAACCAATTTCCACTATACAAATGACTGGCACAGACTATTATGGTTTCCTTTTATTACTGGAGAGCTCTGTGTTTTTCTGAGCTCATTTAGGTTGTTTTGAATTTCACCGAAATGGCAACTATGTGCCAGAATTACAATGTTTGAAGAACTTGACTAGTAAGTGTGTTTTATTTGGTTCGAGTTCATTTCTCACAAATACTTTGTTAGATGTCGAATTAGTTGTTGGGGGTTATATTTTGTGGACTCCTTAAAGATAAAGAAATCTAATGCATGTTCAACTTACTTTTAATGTAGAAAACCAAAACTGTAGAATCTCTCTATACTTCCTATGAAAGAACAGGCTGCAGAGTTTTACAGACTGAAAAAACAATGTAATTATAAAAAAGTTTTGTCCCCCCACTAAGTTGTTAAATGTCATCTGTAACGGTTGGTGGAATTGTAGTGCTGTGCAATTCAGTCATATTAGAATTTTTTTGTTTTTAATCGGAAAGCCGAAACAAAATTCAGTGGCACTGATTGTAGCTAATATAGCGGTGAAAGCTGTTAGCACAAATTGGAGCTGGATGGAAACTGTGATTTTTTTAAAAGGCTTTCAGTTTACAGGGTATAATTTGTAAATTGAGCTGTTTTTCTTCAAATGCACATTTAGCTATAGAAAGCTCTGCTCTCAGGAGTTCAGCATATTGTACACTGCAGTATTTCCCTGCTTAAAAATATACAAATACAAATTATACGTTTCTTAATATTAGGTCTTGGCATAGAAATAACAGCAAGACAGATTCAGAGTTTCCGTTTAGACTTTGTCACAAGCCTGGAGATTTAATTGGGAAGGAGAGTTTTTCTTCTTTTTCAAGACGGAAACAGGCTACTGAATATAAATAATCACCTTGACTTGATATTGACACGTTTAATGTTTCTGGAAACTGGAATATTTATTTTATTTAGCTCGGAAATGTAGGACAGGTTTTGTATTTGGCTTGTTTGGCCTAATTCAGCAAATCTTCGGAGTATTTCACGACCGGCAGGGGAGACTGCAAAGTGAGAGAAGTTCGGTAAAGTTAGCTCTCGGAGAACTGAACCCGAGTCATAAAGCAAGAGAGCATGCAGCTCAACAGTAATGGGCAGACGGGAGTGATCCCCACGGAGCAGGTCCCACACACTGCAGCACAGTCTGCTACACCAGCAGGTACAACAGGTTTAAAGTGCAGTTCATTCTTGCACTTTCTGGAGCACTCCCAAATCGGTAAGTGCTTCAATGTTTTTTTTTGTCATTCACTTTTGTGGCATCTCTGTATGAAAATAATCAGCCTGGATTGGGAGGTACACTTTCCCACAACTGGAAAAGCTTCACCCTAAACATCAGAGAGAGCTCAAAATTGAAGGTTAAGTTGAGCATTAAAGTAAAATCTGTAGTAGTTATATTAAATCATTACTCAACAGTATGTGAATGCTGTATTTGTGTTTCACTTGTTAATCTGACCCAAGCATTATTCAAAAAACCAAAAATAAAACCACCTATTCAACTGAAATACTTGTACATGCGTGGTTTGAGTACATTCGATTCCCTGCATCCTATGGCTATTTCCATTTCTATCATATTCATTGGGGGAACCAGAATAGAGCTTTTTATTTCTGTACATGATGAAGAGTAGAATAAGTCAAGTGATCAGGAGTTTGTGAGATGGGCATCTAAGCAGAGTCATTAGCACCGAATTACGGAACAACACTCAAGCATACGAGTGCTGTATAAAATTAAATGACCGTAAAGAGCGGATGATATCTACTACCGGAACTAAAATTAGATATAGAAACTGGAGTATAATTTCAACTTTTGAACTAGCCAGGGTTGTGTTTTCTACTTTTTGTTGTTGTTGTTGGGCACATCACACAGCAGTGTGATTAGAATTATTAAATCTTCATAGAGTTATCAGGATGAATTTTAAATCTTAAAACTCCTGAGTTGAACCTGTTTAACTCCAAAAGAATGCACGCAGTTTTTCTTGGACTGTTAATTTGAGGATAAAACAAAATAAAAACTCAATAGTATGCTTTGCAAGTCTTTCCTATTCTTGTCTGTTTAGCACATAAGGTCACAGAAACCTTACTACTGAAATGTTCTCCCCCTGCTCTAGTTTAGGCCACGAATTGCATAATGTGACCGAAAGGAAAGTATTGAACTGGTTGAAATGTCCACAGTTGAGTTCCCTGACTTTTCTACATTGAAGCCGAACTGAATCTGACAGATAGAATTGTGCTTCAGAGTTGACTCCCCCGTCAATCTTGCTGTTGCCTGACAGTGTCATGAGCTGCAGCTGGTATTTGGTCGCCACAGAGGGATTTTTTTACGGTTGACAGATTCAGTGCAGAAATCGATGATCAGTCAGTGATTTTAAATGTCACCCCAAATGTCGCAATCAACCGACCGAAAATCAAAAGGGGATCGATGACTGCCACCCTGAGTCTTAAATGCTTATTTCCCCAGTGTGCGCTGCCATATATTTTTTGACGGGGCCTGTATTATTGACAGAATTAGCATTTTTTGTTTCTTGCCCACCTATCCTATCCTGGTAAGGGTCGCTGCCTCAGCACATCGAGTAGTGAGGACTGATCATCTCTCTCATCTGCAACAGATTGCAGCTCCTTCTGGGGGATTTCCAAGCGTTCCCAGCCCAGGGGACGGTATTATCCCTCCAGCATGTCCTGGACCACCCTCTTGGTCTCTGCTCACTAGGATGTGCCCAATATCGCTCCAATGAGATCCTGCCAGGGGGTAAACTTAGTGTTTTTCATGTAATTGTCTTGTATGCGTTGCAAATTGCACCTGTTAAGGTCTTCTATTTAAAATGCAGGTTCAAGGCATTTAGTGCAGCCTTGAGGGGAATCATGTTAAATAATTGAAAAAACGTAATGGAGATTACGTCGTTTTCTGGGTAAGCTTCATATCTGCAGTACACACACACAAAAAACGCACGCACACTTGGATTACATTTAGAAACATTCCCCTAAGCAATCCCTGATATCTTTCCATCGTCCTGGAGAGCTCTCTTCACATTTCTCTTAAAAGTCCAACATGCACTCTTTAAATGTGTATGCAGAATGCTACAGTGTCACGATCTGAGGCCGTTTCGCCAAGACTAATGTCATATAAACTAAAATTAGATTTACGGGGGTTGAAGATGTGGGTTCTAATTTTGTGTAGTTTTCAGTGGGGTATAAGATCAATAAATGCAAAATCATGCAACCGTAACTAATTCTATGCACAGCTTAGCCATTGAGTAACTTCCTCCAAACGTAATTAATCTTCTGAACTGCGAGAGGTAAGGGCTTCCATTCTTGAATATTTGTCTGGGATTGGATGCAAATTGAAAATATAACCAATTATATGCCATCATAATGATCGCATGTATGGTCCAGCACATTTTGTTCATAAAGGCAAAAGATCGCTTTCTCCACCTGTGAATCGTCCATGAAAGGATTGTAAGTCTGCGGTTTTAACTGTCTTTAAAAATTGGTTCCCAAAGATAGGGCACATATTGTCAGGGTTTTCTCTAATGACTCCTCCTTGCTCCTGGAGTCAGTTAGATAAGCTTGTATCTCTAGATGCCAAGTCAGAACAAAAATGAAAGCAACTTTTAATGATCCTGCTGTTCCCTCAGGAGTATTTTCTGAGTCCACTGCTGTTTTGCGCAGTCTGTTTCATCTGGCAAAGGTCCACTGAATGCCAAAGGAGTTCCAGGCTGAGCAGGGCTAGTTAACAGAGCTAGGAGAGGTAACTCCCAGGGCACCTTCAATGTACACACTGATTGTAGTTTGTTGCATAGCACACATCTGATAATGCAGAAAACCGCAGCTAGAGACAAAGTAGTGAGGTTGGAAGATGTTCTTTAAGTGGCAAAATATAATAAAGCAGTAAACTGCAGGAAACGTGCAAGTGTTAATAGTCCACATGCACCAAAATGCACACCCCCTCCAAACAGCCTCTCTGAACACACTCGGCAATGGAAAGCTGCAATACAGTTAGGCAAATAAAATACAGCATTTTGACTGGTTATGAGTCCTGAACTTGGCCAAGAAGAACAATGCAGTCTGTTAGTGAAGTTAACTGCCAGAGGAATCTTATTCCAGCTGCTGCAATGCCTGGTATGGCGACCCCACCGCTACACCACAGTCCAGCTGTTACCATTTCAAGAGGAGACCTTAAGGTGGTGCCTCTAGGTTTAATTGGGCTTGTACATGGTTTTCACTTACATTGACTTTTACCTTTTAGAATGGACATGGGAGAATTTAAGCTTGGGCTCTGTTCTCATCATTGATCTGTGTGAATCAGTGTAGTCAAAGGACAATCTGTCTAATGCCATAGAGAATTGGATATCAAAAAACAAAATGGAAGGTTAGATAAATAAACAAACCAACCAACTGAATCGGCTAGTGTTTCTTTGCTGATCTGAGAAATACAAGTCCTTATCACCATCCCTGAGATCCAGGGCTTTTCAGTCCAGGCACTGATGGCTGACTCAACCTTTCCTCTTCCTCTCTGGAACAAGCAGCTACTGCTGATTTGTAGGACACTTTAGATGTGTTTTAATTTCAAATGACATTGAGGGAGGACACAGTCCCAGACAACCGCTTTCCAGGAGAGAATTAATTTAGCTGCAATCATTGGCCAGGGCACAGTGTACTCTATAACATTACACATACTAATATGAGAAACAATGTAGCATGAATATTTATGGCAATACTTTTAAAACTAAATGGTGATATATTTATATTTAATGCAGGAGGATCACAGGAAATTAATCTGCCTGATTCTTAATACAAATGCAAAGTGTTTTTTAGACCTTGCTTGCATTTACAGTATGTCCACATGTTTCTCTGGGCTTGAATTCAAATTAAATCTCTCCGCAACTGCAAGAGAATCATGGATTGTGCTTGGACATTGCACCGAGACCCAGATCCATTTTCACAGGGGTTGACTAACTTGATTCAGCTCATCTTGCAATTGCAAACCATACTAAGCAAAGTAAGCCAAGCACTGATAGCCCCTGGGGAGCAATGAGATCTGAAGGCAGGCGTTGATATCCGTTCTTTGGCGAACAGAGATGAAATGGAACCTAAAATGGTCTTTCTGAAAACTGGGACAAAAATGAAAGCTTGCAACCCTGTCGCTTAGCCGAGCATTCAGAGCTCTTCAAACTGATTTTTTCATGGGTGTATGCAGCCTCTATTACACAGAGTGGGGCAACAAACCGCATACAAGTGGTTAAAAAAAAAAATGAAAGCGATTCTCTAGGAGTCCCCTTTAACTTTTGATCATTCAATCAGTATTTCTCAAAGATTTTTCTCTGCCACTCTCACAGGCCCTGACATTAAAAGCCAATCCACTTGCCATCACTTTATTGATTCTTCTGTGCTCCTGGGCATGGCTGAAAGTCAAAGACATTTTGATCTCGGTAATGTCATTTAAACCCAAACGGCCCAGCTAACGCACACCAGCATATATAGCCGCACAAAACGCAATCGGTAAAATGTTTCCACTTCCCTCTATGAATTTACTTCTCTATTTTTGTTCCACAATCTCTGGCTTTTCCTTTGTATCGGCAGCTTGATTTAAAGGGACATTTGCAAGGCATTGGATGCATTCTCAGTCATTCTTGTGCCAGGTTCTTCTCAAATATGAACACTATGGGAATGAAGCAAATAATTCATCCACTAACCTTTACTTCAATTATTTCTGTCTCAGTGCACTTTATGATAAATTAATGCATGTTTGAATTAATTAAAACAAAAATGCTATATGTTGTGTCAAATATATATGGCCTGTGCTAATCCTCTAGTCCAGAAAGAGGCCTGAGAAAGTGGTGAGGGTTTATTCACTTGATATCCCTGCCAGTTCTCGTCAGAATCCATTTTCTCCGTGGTCATAAAAATGACTTCTGTGTTCCACTCCAGACTGGAATGAGCCGAGAGGGAATCTCAACCATTTATTTATAGAAACTCATTTAAAAGCAGTTGGCAAAACTCAAGGCATACATTTATTTTTTGTCACTTGGTATTTTTAAGGATACTTTGGGGTCCAAATATACATTTTGTTTTAGTTTTCTTTGCAGAAAAATGACATCGAGAACCCAGTTGTCTCCGGGTACTTTGTGCTTGTGTGAACCAGGGATTTGTATATATAAATGAACAGGCAATTGACATTGGCCTGGGGGGGCAAAGGGTGACTGTGTTCCCTCTGAACTCCAAGCAGAGATTCTTGCTGAATGGGGCCCCTTGGAGCCCCCAGGACTTTGATCTTTGAATAAAATTCAGAGCCTGTAAGGGGAGGACAAAATATATAAAATGTAAAGATTTTTATATATATCTAGATCTCTCGTGCCCTTTGGTGTGTAATGTTTCTTTCAGTCCCTTTAGAAAGAGAGTGCAGGGACTGAAAAGTAAAAATGTAAGCATTTTATCACGGCCTGCTGCATAATGAAAAACGCTATTCCGGTCTTTCACATTTAGGATTTTTTTACACCATTTCCAAGATTGGTTTGGCCTGAACCCAAACTGTCTTCTGCATGTTGCCTCTCCTGCTCAGAGAGTGCTGTCAGTCATAACTAACATCCAGTTCACTGAGCTCACACAGAGCATCAAGTAACTGTGCTTGCACTAATTAAGAGCAAAGACCTCGGCATGACCGCGTATTAAATCAATAAAAATATAAAATGAGCGAGACCGGAGTGCAAAGACCACCTTGTTTTTAACTGACTTCTCTCAAAACGTTGGTGAGAATCTTCTTTCTAATATTGTGTTTTCAAAAGGTACACTACACATTTATACCAGAGATTCAGGTGCGTCTGCTGCAGAATAATAGAAAAAATGTATAATTCAGCTGGTTACACTGTAACACAAATGGCAGAATTCATACAGGCATCCTATACAATGGCATGGAACTGATTGTGGAGCTCATTTTCTCAGACCTCTGTGATATCCCTATAACGATTCAAAAATGCAAACTTGGTGCGCTTGTGCCTCTCTCTTCAATGAGAGTTGCTGCAAAAGTGTTAGATCTAAAACATCCACCATTATCCATTATTAATTCAGTTTTAATTTCAGATAAATGCTTTTGCATCTGCATTTTAAATTTTAATATGAATATCTAATATCTGAATGAAAAATAACCACTATGATCTTGCAGCAAAGCAAGAAGGAAAATAATTGCGCTATATATACAAAGAACACTGGTTTAAGAAGCTCGGTCATAAACGCAGCCAGGGGACGTGTCAGTGTAACACTAAAGTATTGACTTGAAAGCAAGTGACTATACCGGTCTGGTATTTATGGTTTAATTTAGTTTGAGTCTGCTTTTCCTTTTCCATCGCCTAAAACCTACATTAGTCCCCTGTGTTCTCATTTTGTAATTCAGTAGCTTTAATAATTTAGACTGGTGATTTTTTTTTTTTTCCCCAGACCTACAACTTTGAGTGCCAGCACAGAGATGAAACAGTAGTGTGGCCCTGTGCTGTCAGACACGGTCAGAGCTTCTTCTCGCAGATTTAAAACCTGCAGTGAAGTCCTTTCAGGCTGAAACTGGTTTGCTGTGTGTTATCTGTGGGCAATTTTTTGTACCTCCACTATAGACCCAGCTCAATTACCCTTGTGACATTAGTTAAAACTGAGCCCCTGGAGGAGAGAGCCATGTTCTGTGTAGTTGTTGATGAGAACGATCGAATGTGGAATAGTGTTCATCCAAGATTTTTCCATTATGGGGGTCCTTGAGTGGCTCATCTGGTGGCTCTTGTAAGGGGTTCAGGGATGTGGGGGTTAAATCCTACAGCCTACAGGTTGTCTGTTCAGTTCCAGGCTTAATTGACCGTCTAGAAGCTTCTATTAAGGACCATTGGCTGAGCACTGGGCGTGGTCTGCTGTAGACCCTCAGTGTATTACACACCAGCCCCCCAACAAACTGACCCTGGCAGGATACCTCTGACACTGAGCATTGTGGGTAACAGTGCAGAGGTGTATAACTGGCAAGCAGCTCTAAGATTTCGGTGCCTTCTCCTCAACCCCTCCCTCCAACTCTATGCACAGATGCAGACCTGAAAATAAAAATAAACCTTTACATCAATATTTATTACTGTAGGTCCACTTTAAAACCTCACTGGTGATTCCCAAAATTAGTTGCTCTAAAAGCAGAAAGTGTCCAACAAAGCACAGCACGTCCGCATCAATTGAAGTCATCCTGAAAGTAGCGTCTGCCTCAGAGAAGAGTGCTTTCAATTGTTCCTGTCTGGCCGAGGCGCTGATCAGTATTCCAGACAGAAGCGGTAAATAAGATTTTGTCTTTGGATGAACGTGGTGTCAGGGGACGGCAGATTCACCGCCAGATTACATCATCCCTGCAGTGGGCTGCCGAGCGCAGGAGAGGGAGAGGGCTGCTGGAAGGAGGAGAAACTGATTGTTATTCGTGCTCCTCTTCTCAGATTTGTGTTTTTTTTTTTTTAATAAGGGATGGCCTAGTCAGATTGTTCACCCCATTGCTTCAGCCCACACTAGCGAGAGGCTGATTGAATCTCAGGGAATATATTGAGCGTCTCTGATAGTGCCTGAGCAAGACGGGCGATTTTTGCACTGCGAGGTAAGGAAGGCGTTCGGCTGGGCACCCCCCGATCAGCTGCGGTGAGAGGAGTTAACTCTGCTTTATGACGCCATTCACAGCTAGTGAAGCACACAGCGTTCATATTATTCTGAAAGATCAATTGAAAAAACTGTTTAACATGCACTGCAATTAAAAAGCGCACAAATCTGGTGTATATACACTTGTATAAAAATGTTTTTCTCAAAGTATGACTGTTTTTAATTGGTAATATGACACAGTGACAAATTATACACATTGTAAATACAGGAGTCATTACCCTCCAAACTTACACTTGTGCTGTCAAATTAATTTCTACTAACAAGGTTCTGCCATCGTTCTGTGACTGATTAAACGAATGGATCCATCATTTAAGTTCATTTACTGGCTGGAAAACATGAAACAAGCATGCGTGTTGTCATAGGCCTAATTTTATTCTATTTTCATTTTGCGATTTCCCAATCGCCATTTGTTGCTGATTTTATTCAAGTAAAACTTAATTTGCTGTAGAAACTATATTACATTAGTGAGCGGAGCTGCCCCCCCCACATCCCTCACCGTGCAGCAGCCTGATCGGGTTACAGCAGATCTTATTTTAATTAGTTTGAGGCATACACCATATTGAGAACGTAATGGACCCTATCTCTATTGGTAACACTCATTTTTGTTCAGTCACTAATAATAAAAGTTGACATGACGTGTGGGGTTATAATATAACACAGGAGACAGGGCCCAGTTATGGATTGTTGGGTTTTGATTGTGCATTGATGTCCACTGACCCACATAACAGCTGCCTCTGTTCACTTTGAAAGCGAGGGCCGGTACGTGTGCTGCAGGGTGAGGCGTACATCTGTGATTTGCAGGCTGCAGGTGGAGAACGCGATGGAGGAGCGATTCTGAGTGGCGCTGTGGTTCGTGTGCTTGGCAGGTTGAAGTGGAGGTGTATCGGAGAGATTCGAAGAAGCTGCCAGGACTAGGTGACCCCGACATCGACTGGGAGGAGAGCGTCTACCTCAATCTCATATTACAGAAGGTGAGGGTTTTCCTGATCAGTGCCAGGACTGTGTGAATTTGTACAAGACGCATGGGCATTTTCCTTTTAGAATAAGGATTTGGGGAAACCTATAAAAAGACTGAATGTCCTGACTTGCCAGATTGCTACCTGAGAGAGATTGAAGGCAAACAGCCCTTGAAGGAAAATGTGAATTACCAACTTTAATAACTTCCTTTTAATCAAGCAAGAGATTAAATGTCTCGGATGAGTTTCTGTTAAAGTGTTAGTCACAGCAGGATTAGTCCTTCAGAATCGGGTGTCAAAATCAAATTCACAAATGGAGATTGTGCACCAACTGTAGTCCTATGATCAAGCTTTCAGCACATGTACATACTGCCCCTGTTGTACAGCTTTACTCTGTGCAGCCTCATTTCCTCAACATACTTTTCTGTTTCTGTTCTAGCTGGACTATGTGGTCACCTGTGCCGTCTGCACACGGTCAGATGGAGGGGACATCCACATCCACAAGAAGAAGTCACAGGTACAGGTCACGTTTGTGTGCCAAGAGCTACCAGTGCCCCATGTGGCCATGTTGTGTTTGTGTGTGGATCCAATTGCGACAGGCATCTGTCTGGCAGCAGTGTATTGTTTTTTAGTGTTTGAATGCACACATTGAAGTCTGCAAACTGAGAACATTTGGAACTATGGACTATGAATCTATTTTTGGGCCCTCTTTTTATTTATTTGGTCTGTCTTTGTTTAATGTCATCCGGTAGAAAAAGGAGAGGAGAAAAAAATAGTTTTGCTCTGTTCTCAAACTGCAAGACCAGAGAAGTGTGGAAACTAAAGAAAATACAGATTCCTCCATGGGGGGGTTGCAGCTGTGAGGAAGTGAAATTAATATTTGGAGTGGCCTACTGAGAGACTGTTACATTGCTTTATACAAGGAAAAAGGCCGCACACTTATTTGCACAAAAGTCATCGAAGCATAAAAAAGCGGAAAATGAATTGGTATGAGGAACCTTTACTTGCTTCACATTTAATAAGAATCATCTGACGAAATGGTAAAACCTTTAGGGGCATTATTTTCCAACCTATACCAGAATGAGAACTGCATGAACCTCTGTGTCTGTAAACGCCACCCCAGTGCGTCTTATTCCCGTTGTTCTCCGAGCCCTCCTAACCACCGCCTCTCCTCTGGTTTACAGCAAGTGTTTGCCTCGCCCAGTAAACACCCCATGGACAGCAAAGGCGAGGAATCCAAAATGAGCTACCCCAACATCTTCTTCATGATCGACAACTTTGAAGAGGTAACGCAGCCCCCACCTCCCATGACGATTGAGTTCTTCCCGTCTCAGCAGATTAGACGTCTGGGGTGAATATGATGCACAGATTCCCTGTCAGGAAGGAGACGGACAGGGTGATGTAACAGCATGGATCTTTGTTTATAGTTGGCGCTCCTTCCACACACACAGCTGAACTATTTCTCGCAATGATTGAATTACAGATAGGTCTTTCAAGGCTAAGAATAACACTCCATTGTGTGTGGTAAAAGATAGAAAAAGGTATATTTAGAAGATTTGCGGTGAATGAAAGTAACTGACTGCTGTAGCTGTAGCTTTGGCCTTCAAGGCTGGTGTGTGAACGGGATACTGCTGTGGCACTCTCAGCTGGACACGTCGGAGACTTCAGCGCCTGACCACCATTGTCTGAAAGCTGACCTGTTTCTGTGTAAACGGGGGGTGGGGGGTGGGGGGGGCACTGTGTAAACTGGGGAGAGACTGGAAAAATAAAATGCAATCTCCTTGCAGAATAATGCAGGAGATCACAGAGGAGAAAGCCGCACCGGCCCTGGTAAAGCATCACAGCGTTGTCGGGTGTTGGATGAGGTGTCGTGTGTCCGCAGGTCTTCTCGGATATGACAGTGGGGGAGGGCGAGATGGTCTGCGTTGAGCTGGTCGCCAGTGACAAAAGCAACACATTTCAGGGGGTCATTTTTCAAGGCTCTATACGATACGAAGCTCTCAAGAAGGTCTACGACAACCGGGTGAGATGTCTGTATGTGTGATTGGGGTGGATATCTGTCGCACTAATTTAAACGGTAATAGTTCCACATTTGTGCTTAAATGATTGTGTGTATTCTATTTCATCAGGAATGTTTCCCTGTAAAGATCAGGCGTTTTAGCACTATTTCCCCTCTCTGTCTTCCTGCTGCAGGAAACTGTGATGTCATTGCTTGTGTCTCTCTGGCAGGTCAGTGTGGCAGCTAAGATGGCCCAGAGGATGTCCTTCGGCTTTTACAAATACAACAATATGGAGTTTGTGCGGATGAAGGGGCCGCAGGGGAAGGGCCACGCGGAAATGGCGGTGAGCAGAGTCCCCACCGGAGACACCTCCCCCTGCGGTACCGAGGAGGACTCGAACCCCGACTCTCCTCTGCACGAGCGGGTCAGTATTTCACACACACACGTGCGCGCCTTACTCGCATCTACACAGCTGCCGACAAGCTCTTCATTAAGTCTTGACCCCTGTGGCTGCCGTTCCAGGTGACCTCCTTCAGCACCCCGCCGACCCCGGAGAGGAACAACCGGCCGTCCTTCTTCTCCCCCTCGCTGCGGAGGAAGGTGCCGCGGAACCGGATCGCAGAGATGAAGAAATCGCACTCGGCCAACGACAGCGAGGAGTTCTTCAGAGAGAACGATGACAACGGAGGTAAAGGCCTGCTATTTTGGGGGCTGAATTCCCTGATTCAAAAGAGTCAGATTTCACCTGAGGCCGTATGACCAGCTACGTGATAAACGATAAGTATTAAAAATGTCACACTATTCATCCATGCTGCTATTTCACCATTGAAGATGCATATGTTGGAAATGCACCGTTCACTCAGTTTGCCAACAATGAGATCAATAGGCACTTCTTACTTCTAATTTTCAACCTGTTTCTGAGCCTGGTGTGTGTGTGTGTGTGTGTGTGTGTGTGTGTGTGTGTGTGCGCGCGTCTCCCAGACCTGCACAACGCTACCAACCTGAGATCGCGCTCCCTGTCTGGAACGGGCCGCTCCCTGGTGGGGTCCTGGCTGAAGCTCAACCGAACGGAGGAGAACTTCCTGTTGTACTCGCACCTCACCTACGTCACACTGCCCCTGCACCGCATCACCACAGGTAGGCCACAGGACCTCACTGGGGAGTCTGTGGGGGGCAAACGGAAAGAGGGCCCGGTTTATACATATAATGCAAAGCTTTTTTTAAAGCTTTTCACTTTCAAAAAACACTTTCTAATACGCGAGCGTTTCCCCACAGATATCCTGGAAGTGCGACAAAAGCCAATCCTGATGACATAGCAGAGACACGCCACTGCCTCGGACACTCACTACCAAGTGCCTACGTGCATCGGGTGAATTGGTAAACACTACCACCTAGTGTCTGGAAAGAGAACCAAAAAAAAAATGGAAAAATGAATAAAGGAAGTCTCCGGAACAAAATGAAAAAACCAGCCAATCAAAAAGTGCCTCTTCCTTCCTGACTGACTGACTCCTGTTCCACGAAGGCAAAGCAGAAGAAAGGTTCTCCGCTGTTCCACCTTCAGAAGAGAGGGACATCTAGTGAAGTCGAGTTCAAAACTGAAGCAGCACTTGTCGAACTTTATATGCTCTGGAATTTTGTAAGGATCTGTGGGAAGAACAGAAAATGTCTCCGTCCTGTGTAAATACTCCGATGTCCAGCTGCTCTTTGACCCGCCCTGTCAAAGACTGTGCTCTAGCTCTGTACGATACATTTCCCCCCCATTAAATGTACAATGTTTGATCTGTTTTTAACTGTTTCAGCGCGAGAGGAAATCGCTTTCAGTCTCCTGTGTGTGAGGATCAGTGTTTGTATTTTGGCTTTTAAGTCTTAAGTATGGCCCCTGCAAAGAAAAAGAAGCGTCTTTCAGTCAGCACTCAAAGCACAAGACCTCTTTTACCACAGGCTTCACTTTCAATGTACTGTTTTTAAGGTGAACTTGAGAATATTTACTGGCTGTGTGTGTGTGGCAAAAGCAAACATGCAACATCCAGTTTCCACTACCATTCTCCACCTTGTTTTTCCAAATTAGTGACTGATTTATATAAAATGATATATACCTTTTTTTTTTTCTTCTATCGACCTTTACATACCTTCTACATTTTTTTTTTGTGCAGAAAATTAAATACTGAAGGACCATAGATATCCTAGAACAAATAATTGTATTGACTATTTTGTATACATTTGATGGTGGAATCTTGAACTCGTTTTGATCAGTGAAGACACTAAAATATGGTGACCGAAATACACAAATGTTGCTTGTTTGCTTTGCCGGGAAGTCTCTCTATGGATACTAATGGTTTGATGTTGAAATTGATTGAAATCAGACATCCAGGTGCCATCGTGTGTAATGGATGCGATATAAGGCTCGCTCTCTCTAGACCTGGGAGAGGAAAATATGTGGCTTTGCGTAGTCACCTCTCGGCATACTTTCTTCTCTGAGCGCACAACACTCCTGTCAGAGAAGTGTGGGATTCTTGTCTTCCAGAGCCAAGTCCATTATACAGAATGAAAAGCAGCCACTAGCTTCCACAGACCTGACAAGAAAGAATCCCTGTACCCTTCAGTGCCAGTTTAGATCCCATTAGTGAGGTGTTTTCCACACACACACACACACACAAAATACACGTTGTACTTACCCTGCCCACATTTGTTGAACCCCCGTTTTTCTCTGCTGATTTAGTGATGCAAATAGTCTCATGCATCCTTATAAATGTATTAATAATTGTAACAGGAAAGCCAAAACAGAGACTACAGTATTGAAAACACTAAAGAAAAAAAACATGGGAAAGGCAGATGTGTAATTTGCTATAATGTCATAGGTAGTATTTGATCAACAGAGAAAGCCTTGTCCACCAACATTTGGTAATGTAAAAGTTGGAAGAAAACATGTCTCCAAAAACACCATGTGGAAGATTAGTAGCCTGAGCAAGATTTCCAAAATTAATCCCTTAAAAATACAAATGGAAATTGGTGCGAGCGTTAGGATTTCCCCTCTCTATCCATGGATTTTGACGAACTAATGATCGCACTTCTAAAGCAGCCTGTTGCTGGGAGTGCCGTCAGTAGTGGCTGTGTAATGAAATGAAGTGATGAAAGTTGGATGAGCTATAACCAAAGTAAAGGGTGTCAGCATCTTGGGGGACGTGTGAAAGACGACATACCAGAGACGAGCAGCACACCAGAGTCACGGGCTGTCATGTGCTCACAAACAAAAGTATTATCGATTTTAGTTTCTAGACAAGGATGCCTTTCTATAGAACCTATGACTATAGTCTTTTAATCGCCAGTGTTTCTGAAGCAGAAGACTATATTGTGAAGCCTAAAGTCCACACCTATTGTTTTTGTTCTTTTATAAAGCTTGTAGTGAAGCCTGTCAGACAGACGGGACGCGAGTCTGCTCCGCGGCGCGCACCGCTCCAAACGCTTTCATCTTCGGATGAGAAACCGCTTCTCCATTCAGCAAAGAGTAAATAAAACACCTTGATGTGCATGTTAGGTCGACATTTCTCTGCCTTATTTTAAAACTTGTCTGTCTATTTTCTGTATTTGTTTATGAAATTACAGCGATTACCAGAAGAAATGGCTCTGCTTGGTCTTTCCTTCATGATTTGTCAGCAGTTTCAAATCCCCCACAGAATGGAAAAGCTCTTCCGAGAACTCCAGTGTGAAATGTATACCTTCTCTATCGGCAAGAGTACGAAGACAAGCCGCCCTCTGCTAGTATTAGAAACCAGGAGCATGCTGGGAGTGTGTAGTGAGGAAATATATCCAAGCAATCTGCATTCCTACAGGCCTGTATGTCATCTGGATCAGAGCCGACAGCATTTAAAACTATAATTTATTATAGCATTATGGACATGAGCGTATTGCCCGCATTAATTACATTTTATGGTAAGGGCCCATATATCTGCCAACCTAATGAGGTGTGAATGGAAGCGGGGTTCAAGGACAAGAGCACTGAAAAGCCTGCTCCCAGTCCTGACCATAATCCTATATAACGCTCCCAGATGAGCCTGAATACTGAATTACGATGAGGTGCTCTGTAGCAAGTGGCCAGTTCTCAGCTTGATACTGTACACACACTGAAATGATATAATTAATTGAAAAGAACAGGAAATGTATATTACAAAGTACTATCTACACACATTTCAGATAGGATATATTGAATAAAATATATTCATTAGGGGTGTTCAAAACAAACAATCTCTCCCAGACTTCACCTCCCTTGATGCAATTACACCACACATCTCCAGAAACCCATGCTGTTGATGTACATAATTAAATGAATTAAGTTCTCCCAGTAATTTCCAGAGTATAATTGTCATTACTTCATTAATTATAGCAATTACAAAACATTTCCTGTAAAAGGCTGAAAGTTGTGGGCACATAAATGAGCTAATTATGCATGAACAGACATTAATTTAGACAAGCAGCCATTTCATTAATTTCAAATGACTAAAAAACACCATAAACAAAACACGGGCCGCAACAACTGCCGCTGCAGACGCTTGAAAGTTGGTTCTTCGCGATCGGGATCTGAGCAGGTATTTCACATGACAACTGGTGGAAGTGGAGCATGGAGAGCAGGGGAAAGAGGACAGGTGAGGCTGAATCCAGTGTATGATGCTGCAGAAACACCAGTCATGGAGAGCTGCTGGTGAAAATGGTGGGCAATATGTTTTATCATTTAATCTTTGAAATTATTTGCATTAAATTAAAATCATTATGCAAAATGCACTCATGAATGGGCTTCAGTGTTTACCTGCAGCAGGGCATATGGGTCTCTTCAATAAGGGACTGCCTCAAATAAGTAAATCAGTTCACTGAAGTTGTGAACAGCTCAGTTGGAATATTAATCAGAGACACTGTGGCCTCAAGGCCCGTCAGGAGGCAGCGCTTTGATTGGCTTGTGATGGACAACAGCTCCCTCTGCTGCCAGCCTTGAATCAGCTTCTGTTTTTGTCCCCATCTTTTCTGCCTGTGCACATAAGGAGCTGTGATGGTAAAGGTTTGGGGAGACTAAAGGGGAATATTAAACCAGACCAGGCCATGAATCTAAGCCACTGGTCCAAGGAAATAATAAGCAGTGAAATAAAGGATAATATATAGTTAAAATAGCTCAACTACATAACCAGACAAAATGTTAAACTGTTCAAAAGGTCTCCATATATTTTGTAAACTAAATTGTTACTGAAAAAACAGTTTCCAGGTTTAAGTTTGTGCTACAGTAGTGTCCCCTTGTGGAGTTATGGCATATTGTTTTTTTTTTTTTTTTACTTTTTTGTGTATACAAACTAGATTGAACTTCACTTTTGCAGAACTTGCTTACCCAAGTGATACTCACTCAGATTGCACAACTTCCTCTGTACTCTGCACTTGAGCCACACTTACAGCTGTACTGTTCCCATTGCTTTTGTCCGTATACATTGAAAGGCCGAGCAGGAGGCTGCAGCCTGCAGTGTGACATTACGTGAAGCTTTGAATAAATGCAAACTATTGATTCCAGCCCATGAGGAGTTTGGAACAGAATTAGCTTTGAAGAAAATTAGAAACAGGATTTAGGAAAAAAAAGTTTATCATACAAAACATTAGGTTCACAAGTCAAATGCAGATCCAATGGATTAAGAATGAAGCTGAAATGATTTAATATCTTAAGACCCACGCCTGTTAAAACAGCAAAGCATGTAAATGTCCCCCCTGTATAACTTTAATCCCAGAAACAGAAAGCAACACCAAAAGAAAGTGTAACATGGTTTATTCACCAACCACTTCTTGAACAGCGATTACAAATGTATTGGGCACCTTTGTAGAAATAAAGTGAGCCACTTATACAAAGGCAATACAAAGGTCACTTTGAAAAGAACTAAATCAATGAGATCTATTTCAAACACTGATTGCCATAAGAAATCCAATGGACAGAACAGCTGAATGTTACAGTGTGGACTTTCAACTGCTATAAACCTCGAGAATATTAAGACAATTTGCAGAACACAGAAATACCGTATTTCCTAGTAACTCCATTAAGAATGCAGAATTACTCTGGGTAACTTTACATCAAAATATGTAGACAGCTGGACAAAATTCCTTTAGCTATGTTATTGTATCTGTAATAAATACTTTTAAATGTACTCCTTTAAATACACTGAACATTTTATTCCTTTATCCTTTAAAAATTCAAGTTTTGCAAAAAAAAAAAAAAAAAGTCAAACCCTAATAACAGATACTGATATCATATAAATGATTACTACAAACTCTTGACACTAATTCGAAGTGTAATTGTACTACAATTCAATTTAAGGAAGAGATTGCTTACTTCAGAGAAAGTAATTTAAATTGCTAAGTTACACAAGACCTAAAATTCAAGGCAAAGTGTCTACATGGTGTCTAAATTTATTTACAGGTGAAATTTCACTTGATGACATTAATTGAAAAGGTCACCACGGATGAGAATGAGACAAAACTTGCCTTAGGTGTCATGAGTCAGTGTACTTTCATACTGTCGCAAGTATAAAACACTTAGCTGTACAGTAGCGTATTAAGCAATGACTTTCATTGTTCTGGTTTTTTTTTTCCTGGTACAACTGTCAAAAAAGAAAAGTACCGCAGCCGTGATGAATTTAAACATTTCATAGAAATCAGCTCCACAGAACCAAACATCTGGTATCTCTCCATTTCTACCTCAATTCAGTGATAGCAGCAAAAAAATTCTCACTGGAATGTTGAATCCTAATCCAGGTCTGTCCTGATCTTTTTTTAAATCGATTGATTCATTAAACCAGTTGTATATCAGCAGTCATCCCTTTAATGAAGAATACATGACTTTCAAAGATGAGGAACATTTGAGGCCATCGAGACGAGTTTGGTCTGAACAAGACCGTCGAATACCCCAGATTCACGGCAGAAGAAACGGGGATTTAAGATGTTCACAGTATGATAAACAAATTTCATTTCAACCTCTAGAATTTGCATGCAAAAAAAAAAAAAGGGGAGCATCTTTAAGTCAATAACCTTTGTGAATCAATTACATCAAATGTGAAGACATGTTTAAACATCCGAGACTTCACAAAACAGCGACGCAAACAGTGCTCCACCACTGCAGATTAAATTGCTTTTCACACAAATCGACAATCTAAAATTAGACAATTATGGAAAATTGGAAGAAGGAGGGAAAAAAAAGCAGCGTTATCAAATTTCTCTGTGCTTCTAAATAGTTACGCCTTCTTCTCCATGAGGATTTTGTGCAGTTCATCGGCATCTTCTGCACTTTTTACTCTGATTAATAAGGGGACGGGAGCGCTTGGGTTTTTCTCATCCACTGCGGGGTTGGGGACGCAAACCACCATAACATTGTTCTTTCCCATTCTTGTGCATGGCATTGAAGACTGCACCAGAATATTCAGCAGGATGTTTCCTAGAGGAATGAGAGCAGACATCAGACGGGGACCTGGTGTAACCTTTTATCCATGGCTGCTTGAATCAGTTGGAGACTAAGATATGCATATAAAGACTGGTATTAGTCTGCTCTGATAGTTGTAACCTACATCTCAGAGGAGCTCAGAAAATGTGGAAAGAACCCATGGAAATAAAATCAGGACCTTTTATAGGAGTAGTCTCCATTTTCCTGCTGGATTCCTCTTGCCACAGAGCTTCCCCATAACTAAACCTCTAGCAAAACAAGAGCCAAACTTGGCCGCAATACAAATCTGCGGTGAATAGTGCACCGTATGCAAAAACCCTGAACATGTTGTTGTTTGGTTTAGCTATAATTAAATGGATAATAAAGTAACAGAGGACATCACTGGGTACTCTGTTTCAGCTTACCTAGGTTGGTATCCGCTCTCACTAGCAGTTGCGTCTTGTTGTCTGCAACAAGTTTCAAATGCAATGTCCCAACTCCTTTTTCTTTAAATTCATTGTCCTTTTTGTAGAAGAGTTTACACCTAACAAAGAAAACAACGCATTTCTTTATAAACAAAATCCCTGTTGATTTCAAATGAATTCTATTAAATATTAAAAATTAATTATGCTCATTCTCTCTTCACTGTAGTAAATACAGCAATCATGTAATACAACCCTGCATGTAATTCAGTAATTGGATTTGTACCTGTATGCTCTGAGATTTCAAATTTAATTTGGATTGCATTTTTAAATGTAATAAATATTCCCATGAACTGCTGAGGCAGCTCGTGAAATCAGTGCATGACAAGTCCTTGTTGGAATATAATTAATACACACATACACAAGTAAAGACTTTTGAAGAGGAACAGATTCTAAATATCAAAGTGAGGGTGTACAACCACCCAAATTAACAATCATTAAATTACCCTCCTGAAAGAGTGAAGATGTTGATCTATGCAATCCTAGGTGACTATATTGTTAGGCTTGTACTACCCCACCAACCTGGTCATCAATCTTCAGAAGCACTATATAAATTAGCTTTCCTAAAAGGGCTTGATTTCAGCAGTAAATGGCACCCAAAGTACTAGTGCTTTTACAATGTAATTCAGTAAACTTCAATTACACATTCTAGGTAACAAACTTAAGACCAATAAAGCCACAGCTGATAAAAGATAAAACCCACTTTTTTGAATAAAACGCATCATCCTCCTTGACTTCGTTAATAACAGGCTTTGGGGGCTCCTCAGATTCCTCCCCCTCTCCAACCTTTTCATCTGTGGGGGATTTAATTAAAATGTAAATTTAGAAACACAGGATGGGGGTATTTATTGGGAAAATCATTATATAGACTTGTTAATTGTAGGAATAAATAAAATGACGTTTTGGGATCAGATAAGGATGTATTTTTGCCAGTGTAGTTACATCAGCCTCAGATACAAGATAATATTGCGCAAAAAATTGTGCATTTTTAAATCCAAATTAAGTATTCGCATGTTATACTTCAGAACAGTCTGACAGATTATAGAACTTCATTGGAAAATGAGTACATTTTACTTATCGTACAACTTGGAACTTGGAATACATTATCTGATAGCTCTTCCTTTTTAATGAAACATTGTGAATTATTAACTGCTGTGATCATAATTGATGATCCTTCACTAAATCTTAGTTCTCAAGATGGCATATTTTAAGAAAAAAACTACAAAATACACCATTGAACTCTTTAAATGAAACTGATGAATAATTTCTGATACATAATACTACTGGAGCCACAGATATCCACACAGGTATTTGATAAGTAAACTGGTGTGTAGAGTGGGATTTGCTTAAAATACTATTCTAACACAAATATTACGGTTATCCTGATTTTCTAATAATTCCAACTGAACTTGTGCGTAGTACAGGCATTAAGGCAATACATATCCGAATCAATACTGGACGATATAAAGAGAAGTTACTCTAGAATGTTTCCCATTTTCTGAAGATAGTAAGTTTAAAAAGGTGAAAACGTAAAAGCAACACATTTTGAAAATACAGGTTTTATTAATTATACTATAATTAAATCTGATTTAGCACATTTTGTAACTTTTGTTTTTGGACAAAAACTACAGGATATTTTCCACAGGATTCATCCCCAGGTCTAAGAATTCAAGTTTTCATTAAATTCTAAAAGAAAATCTAAGAGCAAAACAAATCATACCACAGATACAGGTTAACACATAATCTGCAAGATGTAATTCACATTCAAGCTAGTATCCAAATTAGTTCTACAAGAAGTGGAAAGTAACAGTTTTGCAAGTCATGCTGTTGCAACCAAACTGACCACAGACACCATTCCTTAATGACCAAGTGGAAAGTTCAGCAATGAAAACCAAAAAGCTACTCAGGTCTAGCAGGTTCTGCATCAATCTGCAATGCAAAATATAGACAAGTAATACAACTTGGAATCTACCTTTCCCTTAAACCTATCGCTGCCACTTAGACAAGGTTAAAAAATAACACTGAACATTACTGTCATCCTAGACAAGGATCAAACAGACTACATGTTCTGTGTTTAAACTGCATCTTTGCAACACAAAAATGAAATAACTAAACACACACATACATTTCATCATTCTATAGAATGTTACCATAAAAGCTTAAGGTTAATATATATATATATATATAATTCAAAATAAAATGTGTATATAAAAAAAAATAATACCTTTTGCTTTATCTTCACTGCCACCCTCTGCTTTAGACCCACCGAAAGAGAAAGTTGTGGCTGGAGTCGTTCCTTGGCTCCCGAACAAAGAGCTGGAGCCCTGGCTGGAAAACGAGAAGCTGGGTGTGCTGCCGGTTGGTAGAGAGACCAGCACGGCGCTGTCCACCTTCTTCCCAAAATTGAAAGTGGCGCCGCTGGTGGGGGCACTGGGGGCGGGTGCGCCGCTGCTCTCCAGGGCACCGCCGTCGCTCTTGTCTTTGCTGAAGGAGAACAATGCTGCTGTGCTCGTCTGCGGGGGGGCGCTGGGATTGCCGGGTGCAGCGGCTGGCTGCGTGTTTGCCTGCCTGCCGCTTGCCTCGCTCTCAGAGCCGCTGTCAGAGCTGCCCCCGTATTTCTGCTCTATGGTGGCCAAGTGCTTCTCGTAATC
The DNA here is from genome assembly GCF_036373705.1 of Amia ocellicauda. NCBI lineage: Eukaryota > Metazoa > Chordata > Actinopteri > Amiiformes > Amiidae > Amia > Amia ocellicauda. The sequence goes on from NC_089864.1 coordinate 13,025,685, forward strand.
CTTGAAGATGGGATTGAGGTCGCACAGAGGGTTGTCGTTGACATGCTTGGTGATCCAGTCGCGCACGGAGCAGTTGAGAGCGGTGAGCTGTCTGTTGTACTCCCGGCTGCTGTGGCTGCTGCTCTGAGAGGAGCTGGGGGCAGAGCTGGACTGAGTCACACCGTTAGATTGTCTACTGACATCACTGCTCTGTTGCTGGGAGGGGGCAGGACCATTGAATGTTAATGAGCCTATTTCAAAGACAAAAAAAAAAAAAAATCCTTGTAATTCCACTATTTGATGGGATAACAATATAAAATGTTACCACTGAAAACCAAACATTTAATTATCCAACAACACTAGGACGGAACCTAATCATAAATCTTGCATTACAGTTTTTTAAATTATACATACATCCACAAAACGAGCCCCGAGGAATCACAAAACCTGGTTCCCAAGACAGCGGCTCATCTGCCTAACTGTAAGTAATACAGTTAAAATGATTAAGCCAGCAGTCTTCCCATCTCTCAGGAATGTGTTATTCCACTTCCAGCCCAAATGCACAGCCGTTTCTCATAGAGCTAGAAGGCAAGGAATGCAAATGAATCCAGCAGAGCACAGACTCAAAGTCAGGCACACAATCTCTCTCATAAGTCATGCTGCTTGCTCTATTGAGGTAGTGCTGCAGCTCAAACACTGCTCTCCACCAAAATACACTGACTGAGGCCTTAATTATCTGAAAGCAAAAACCTGGATTTAAATAACTTCCACACATTTGAATCTTTGACTCTGTTGCAGCATTCATTTCAAAATAAAATTTGAAATCCTAAAATTTAAAACATTTCCGGAGGCTTAAAGGATATTAAAAAGATTGAATAAATTGTTTTTTATTGACCGAGACAAGAATCTGACATTTTTCAAATACATCTATCGTTCAAATGTGTCACTTAAAATGAAAAATACTGACTTTAACAAACATCTGAACATGATATTTACATCACACATAATTAAACACCATGATTTACAATCAAACCACCAGAAAAAAACAAAAGCCACTGCCAAACAATAAAATCACTGGGAATTAAGAGATCTTGTCAGAAACTGCCATTGGATTTATGTACCTAGTGAACTCTCTAAATGTAATTAACTCTATGCCATCTATTACTCACAGAAAACGAATGTGTGCTCCTAAAAGTAGACTGCATACACATTCCCCATAAAATCAAAAGCAGGCTCTCTTGGCAGTGGCCCAAATCTTAGGATATACTAAACTCAAGACTGAGTTGAGAATGAAGAGCAATGCAAGCTAGCTCTTACAGAATGCAATGGCTCAGAGCCAGCAAAACAATTTCCTTAGATACCAAAGTGCAAAACAAGAACGTGTATGCATTAAATCTGTAATGCTTCACATTCAGGGTCTGGATAGAACTAATTATTGAAATGGGAGGAGTTAGGCAGCAATATCCAATACTAAGTTTATGCAATACAATGTTGACTTGTCAAGACATCAAGGGAGATCAACTTAAATTAGATTAAGCCAATCTCAAACATGAAGAGCACGGAGATAAATACACTGCAGGCTCTGAATAAACAGCAAACTCGCAATATCACCACATGCAATGGCTACTGAAGATCAAACAGATGCAACACTAGAATTTTTTTTATCCTATATGGTTAATACCCAGCATTTTGAGTTTATTTTAAAAAATGTATAGTGATGTTGAGATTATATATATATATATATATATATATATATATATATATATATATATATATGTTTAAGTGCATTAAGTAAAAATGTCATTGTTAGTGTGTACAACATTTCTTATGACCAAGGTGGAGGCTTGTGGAGATGTAAGATATGCAAATAGATTGCAGGGTTTCCTGCAGCGGCCCACCTGGCCAAAAATCGGTGCCCCTTTGCCAAACACGTGTGAACAGTGATAAAAAAAAAAAAAAAAAAAAGAACTAAAACAAAAAAACAAGCGCACATGCTCCACCCCCCACTGTCATTCAACACTCCCCTACCCGTGCGCTACGGCTACGGGTACCCGTGCGCTACGGCTACGGGTACCCCCACCCCCAGTCAACAATTCCATTTCAAATTACACGCAAGTCAAAACTACACAGAGCATTTGTGGTTTGAAAGGACAGCATGAAATTAGATGGAACAAGTATCTTACCCGTTTTGGTCTGAGTGTCAGAGGTGCCAAACCCAGAAAATGTGCTGGTTGAGGTGCTGCTTCCATTGGTCAGGACAGACAGGGGCTTGAACCCAGAGCCATTCCCAAAGCCTGAGAAGCCTCCTCCCCCTCCTGCAGACCCACTCAGGCTGAATCCTTTAAAACCCTTGAACGTTCCGCCGCTTTCTACCTGAAACCAGTCGGAAGGCAAGTCAATTATATTTTAAAATGGCACCTCAGGTCATAGCCAGCATTTCCCCATGTTACAATTATTGCATTTATTTTTTAAATTGCCATTCTGGAGCCATTTTAAAACATTAAGCTGTTCAATTACAACATTGTGATGCATCTATACATTATTCAAGTTTTTCCCAACCAGTGCGTCGTGCAGGGTTTATGTTAGCCGGCAAATGCCAGCTTTTCGCAGGTAACATGGCAGATGAAAATATCAATGGCCAAAATGTCCGGTGGGAAATATTCCAAAAAAATTAAATTATGAATAGAATATTAAATAGCCTAATATTGTGTGACCTATAAGATATGTTGCCAAGACACCAGCGAGCCTCTGCTCGCTGTTACAGTAAAACATTACTGAGTGTTTGGTCATGTGACTGAATCTATCCCGACTGGGCAAAGCTGGGAAAGACTGCCAGCACAATTCCTGTGTCCAGTGTGCCTGCAGAGCGTGGATTCTTGCTCCAGAAGAGGATAAACAAAGCCCCGAGAAGAGCCGCCTCACTGAGGAAAAGGTGACAAGGTTGATGAGAATTGCAAGTTGTGCCAAGGAGTTGGATGGATTCAACTGTACACAAGCAGCGGAGCACTTCTATTCAATGAAGTCGCGCCGCAAATAAACGGGAATTTGACAAGCGCGGAATTTGGAGCGACCAGCCCATTTAATTTTTTAGACCTAATTGCTTCTTCATTTAGCTTATTTTCAAGTTATTTAATTTGACAGGCTTGGTATGCAAAGAGATGTACATTTAATGTAGGCTAATGTCTTTATTTAATTAACAACAGCAAGGCTATTTTATTTATTTTATTGTTGTAGCCTATATGCTCAGTTCGCAAACTTTGTGAAGAGTTCAATTTACCGACTAATTTAAATAAAATACATTTGTTGGATCATAGCGTTTGTGTTTTATTGCTGTTTAAATGTAGGCTGTTAATATGGCTATTTAAAACATATGTCCGGTAGTTGTTCTATATGGACGGAATTCTGGAATATTAATGGCCATATAGGCTGTCAAAAAAAAAGGCACCAGAGTTTATGCTAGACGTGTCATACTGCTGTGCGTTGGGATTTTTGAAAAGTCACACACGAGACGCACAAAGATAAACTCCCTTAAAAGATTTTAAGTAAGTATGCCTTACTGTATTACCTTGACCACTGAAATCATCCCTTCATTTAGAAATACAAATTTAACCTAACATGTCAATAATAATCAGAACTTTGGATTTTCTATATTTTTACATCAACAATTATTCATATTCATGTACATTTCAGTTCACAGTAGCCCAAGCAACACCATGCTATCCCACCATCCCTTTGGCACTTCCTACAGCAGGTGAAGAACAATGGCCAGCTTTGCAAAAGGATAGGGACCAGGGGGTGGCAAAACCAAATAAAGTATTGGACCTAAATCCCTGCAGTGCGTCTTCAGTGTAAACAGAACATAAGATTCTTTGGGTCCTTGCTTTACATTGGACATGAAGTTCTCAGTGTTAACAGGTAGCCAGAGTAGGCACTTGCACCATTTATAAAAGACACAGCCAACACCTTCGAGGCCTTGTACATCAAGCCATAAGCTTGTTGGATTCATGAACTGTTAATGCTTAATTAGATATTGCACAATCTGCTTAATTACCTCAGCTCCAGCATTTCTACGCTTTGCCTTCTTGATAGCCCTGTTTTTGATGACATCTTGACTGGCAATGGAGAATGTTCCAGCCTAAAAACACAAAGTCACAGGTATCTAATTTACATTTACTTATTCAATTAGAATTAGAATGTTAAATGTATCAGCATGTTGGTTGAAATGTAAGTAAATCACTATCATGCAATTATAATTTTTCATTTTATGCATGTCATTGCTACAAATGTGACAGCAACCCAAGCTATGTAACCGTTTCATTGTAATTTTAACCAAATAAATGCAAATCTCCCTACTTCATTAGTGCATCCCCGCCTGTTTTCATGACAAACTCTGTATAAACGTACAACATGCATGACTGTGATATACCAAGGGTTCCAAAGACTTCTGGTTTCAAGAATATAGGGCAGAAAACAGTGCTTGTTTGACAACTTCCAACAATCTGTTATCTTGTTCGATATTTCAGGTTTGTATTCTGAAAGAATTATGTTGGTAATTTTATCCATCTTCCTCTATTGCAAACATTGCTTTCAGTGTAGTGTGTACACATACAAACACACACAATGGATGGGAGAAAAGAAGTGCAGAAAACTATTTAGTGACATGGGAATAAGGACCTTAAATTGAGCATTGTTTTGGCTGTGATGTGCCAATTGGAATCCTGTTCTAATTTGTCTTTTGATGCCTAGAAAGGATAGCAGACAAGTCCCCACATACACCCAAAACAGTAATACCCAGCAGTAGTCCCCTAAGAGATGACATCATCTTATAATACGTATGTACACATTTAGACTACACAGCCCAGGCCTACCTCTTCTCCTTCTTCCTCCTGATCCCAGTTACGGTCATTCAGCTCCTTATCAGCAATTCGCTTTGCCATTTTAACACTTCTTTGTAATAAGAAAAACAAAATACATGTCATTTCCTTTTTAATGCATATTTACACATATAACAGCCTCTCTCTAATATAGATGCCTTCCCTTTTCTGTTTTTATCAACTGATTATAGACAGAAATGGGAAGATGTACTGAGACATCAGTTAGGTACGCCTACAATCAGACTACAGAGCACTTACATTGATATACAGATCAGGTTGACAGAGAGGCTAGTACCCGAATGCAGTAGACCACACAAAACAAAATTACACAATGTAAAAAGTAGATAATCAAAGGATTGCGCATTTTTCTAACTATTCTACACTAAGTACATCAAGTATTTCCTGGAAAGGAACCCAGCTGCTAGGCCTAGGTCCACTCTTTGTCCATCTATTGCCAAATTGAGAATTGCTGAACTACACTAAGATTGTCTGGAACGCAAAACACCATAAATCAGAATGATTGTGGAATACTGAATCTGAACTGATTTCAAAATCATAACCTCTCATCCGCTTGTTAATCATGAATACACTTCTGCAAAATCAGGCCTTTGTAGACCTTAGATATAAGCAGGAAATATCCTAGTCCCTGAAATGCATCAGGCTTCTGCAACACCGCAAGTTGTCTGCATCAGTAGTTTAGTAATCCCAGTTAGCATTTTAAAGCGGTAAAGAATACTGAACTAAATCACACAAAGGCCAATAAAGAGCCCTAATACATTAATTTGTATGATTAAAATGCTAATCTTATGTAAGTTGTCATTCAAAAGTTAGATTTTTGACCACAAATTAAGATCAAGAAGTTATAATAAACTAGAACTTACCAATAGTTTGTTAGTGAAGATAATTAAGGGGTGCTTTCCTCAATGCTGCTCTTTGAAACTGTTCCTGAAAATAAAAAGTAACAAATTAAATAGGTTTTGTAGACTGATGGATTAATTGTACACACCCAACACAAACAGAAGACCACTACTGAGTAATACAGCCATGTCCCATTACCACCGACATTAGGACAGGATTGTGAAAATGTAATCAATCACTGAACTTTAAGTGCTAGCCTACTTCCCATGTGTATCCTTTACAATTTTTGGTAAAATATTTAAAATACACATGAAACAGTTCAAGATTTAAGTCTCTATATTCATATACGTACATGCACACAGTTAGAACACCTCAATACAAGTATTACTTTTTAACGATTGAAACTGACGCCATGCCATTTTGTAGGTGCACGTTATTGTGTGATCACGGCTGGACGTGGTGTTTTTAAATCAGTCTACTACAATCATAAAATGGATCTGAATGAATAAGCAACAGGAATAATAACAGATAAATAAGCAACAGGAAGCTGAAGTCTCGCCATTTACACGGGGCGCTGGGAAATGATTGCTCAAAACGGGCATGTTGGGATCCGGGCAGGTAACATTATAATCACATCTGCACGTCACTGGATTAAATCCCGACCACAGAAGTAAAAGAAAACACGAATAATAGGCCTCAAACATTTTAAAATGAAGTTTATTTTCATGAATAAACTGAACCGACGCTTGGCTACTGTTGGCACTGCTCAACTATTTCTAAATCTACCGTGGCCATAGACAAACTACACTAACCTGGGACATGCGCACGAAGGCGAACCGGATTAACGAATCAAAGTGGTCAGTTAGTATCAAAAATTATATTAACCGTGTCGGAAACAATGCATTATATCCACTGTGGTTGAAAAAGCCACATGACTTCAGATTTCGCCGGTGTCAAGGCGCCTGCACTTTCGACACCGAGCAGCGCGGACGTTATATGTACGATACAACCGCCTTACCTGTCCCTGTCGACTCCACGGGTCACTGATGGTCGCCTCGAGTAATGTGTCTTTTAAATATGACCGCACTTTTACCGCTCGCTTTATCTTTTCACCTGTATATATTTCTCAGTCGCCCCTTTTCAAGCCGCCATTTTATAAAACGGAATAACCGCGCGCCTCGCCGCTGCACTGCGCATGTCTGACAGAAGCCGCCACCGCAAGGGTCCACGGGATGTGTAGTTTTCGCGCCGATGGCTGTTGAGTGTGCCAGATACTTTAATAAAATACTTTATATCATTAATAAATACACATATCATTAAGAATTACATCGGTTCTTATGATCTGCGGATGGAAGAACTCGCATGTAAGTGTGCCTTGTAATATATTTTACTGTTTTATATCTAAACAAAATACATACGAAGCTTAGGTTTGTTTTTGAAGTAAAAACAAACAAACAAAAAGGCCATCAGGCTCTATATTTACATGTTTAGGATTTCTTAAAAGGCCACACAAATCTTCAGTAATTAACCCTTCTTCAAAAACAAATTAAAAACAATATAATAACCAAAAGGATACAATTGTTGGATTACCTCTTAAAATGTATACATTCTTAATCAAAATGGTTGTATTCAGTTAATTTAGTTACAATTGTTAGTTAGCAAACAGTTTTTAATCCATATATTTTAGGCTGCACTATTTGACTCTTTCTCCTTTTTGTTCTTATATGTATTCATTCTTCTGAATCCAAAATCCCGAATCTGCTATGCGTGTAACATTATAACATTATGAAGTTATGTAACTTCCCATTGCCTCCCTCTACCGAGGTTCCCATCATTATTCAGCTCCAAGCATATAAACATTGGCAAAATACATCCATGATTTAGCAGTGAGTAGCACACTGGATAATTCCTTGACTTGAATTATTTTCATGGTTTACCTGAGATATATACAGCGGCTGAGAAGTAAGCACCCCTTTGTAAGTTTTCACATTTGGGCGTATTATAAACTGAATTTTTGATGCATTTAAATTGGACCCCCTCCCCCACTTTTGTTTGACATGCCTTTTCAAAGTGTTGAGTAGGTTAAGATAATTTTTATCGTGAAAACAAAGTTAATGAAAAAATAAATGAAATGTCTAGGTTAGCGAAGTATTCACAGCAAACTCAGTGTTTACTTGTTAGATAACCACCTTTGGCAGCAGTTGTATCTGGATTGTGTAATATTTGCCCATGTTTCTCTGTCAAATTGGATGGGGATCATTGGTGGACAGCAGTCTGCAATCTTGTCACACTTTCAATCAGATAATAGTTCAATTTTTGTTTTATTGGACCACAAAATCTTTTTGCAAATTTCAATCTGGATTTGACATGGGCTTTTTTCAGAAATGGCTATTGTTGACAAATGGACATTTTCTCCCATCTTAGCCATGGAAAGCTGTAGGTCATTCAGAGTTATCATTGGCTTCTTGGTGGCTACTCTGACCAATGCCCTTCCTAACTGGCTCCTGAGTTTGGGAGGATGGCCTGCTGTTAGCAGATTCTGGGTGGTGCCATATACCGTCCACTTCTTAATGATTGACTTGACTGTGGTCCAAGGGATATTCAGTGCCTTCGAAATATTTGTCCTCTCCCCTAATTTGTGCATTTCCACAATTTTATCCTGGAGTCATCATGGTATATGCTTCATGGTAGTATCATTGTTTTGAGTGCATTACCAACTGTGGGACCTTACAGAGACGGGTGTATTTAACACAGACTCAATTCAACTTGAATTCTGATGGCAATTTGTAACACCTGAGCTTGTTAATTTGTTTTTTCAAATCAATGGGGAAAAAGCTAATTTAAATGTATCACAATAGTATCTAATAAGAAAATGTCTCCGGGGCGGTGAATACGTCCTAAAGCCATTTATCTATAGATAGATAGATATACTGTTACTCCCTGGTTTTCTTTCATACAGTCCTCTGTGCAGTTCTTATCTGCTGGTGGCAAAGGGCACAGCAGCTTGGTCTCTGCCTCAGCTGATGTCCATTTGTATGCTAAAGCAGTGTAATAAGAAAGACAGCTGACAGCTGGAATGAAGGTGAAATGCAGCCTGAGAAGGCCAGCCTGTGGAGATCACGGGATGCTGGCAGAATTCCAGCAGGTTCTTCTGTGTGGACCTGCTGTCCAAGTAGTAGGTGCCGGAAACAGGCATGATTATTAGCTGTGCACCTGGCTACAGCAGAGGACGTCTGGTTTCCTGACATGGCCCATCTTCATAACCTGTGAGGCAGCTAAGTAATGTAGCGCAGTGAGTGGAAGCCCATATGCCTTCTGTGCGGCAAAGATTAAAGCCCCAATAAGGCACTGAAGCTAGTCTGAATGTGGACCAGTGCAGCTCAAAATGGAAATGCAATCCAAACAGTGTCCTTGCATTAGGAGCAGATAGTGTCGGAATGTGAAGAGCTCACTATTTCATGGTGGATGTGCCTGAGTGTTCTTGGTGGACGAGCAGGAGGTTGTGTCACGGCAGTCTGCTTCAGGGAAGTGTTATGGCATGGGCAGGGGATGCAGGGCTGGGACGATCAGTGTAGAAAAATAGGTCAGAACAGAGAGCACTGCAAAGGCAGAGGGTCAGGCTGCTTCCACTGGCATGATGAGTGGCACCAGGGAAAGGGTGTAAAAGATGGCAGGGAGCATTAGTGCTGAGAATCTCATAGCCCCTGGGTATCCCTCACAAATAAAAAGCACAGTAGCTGGAGGTTTGTACATGAACTGTGAAGAGCTGAAGGCCTAGGGGGCTGGGGAATGATGTATTGCTGGTTTATTGCTGTGAAGGCTCATCTGAGCACCAAATAAGTGTGCACCTTATTTTAGTATACTCTCCACACGGCTGTTTAATGACACTTAGAAGCGTGTTTTAGAATTCCAAGCCATTTGAAAAGAATTAAACGTATCATTTTTTTAAAGTTGTGTTTTTGAATTGTCTTCCCTTCTCTGCACCGCATCTGTCTTTCTATCCTGTGGCTCCTATTATTTAATACTCCACTTAAGTATCGACTGTCAAGTATCGAAATTAATTTCACCTTGGGGAAAAGCTGTCAGTAATCTGCAATCACTTTCCTTTGTCTCTTTTAACGCTAGGCCAGCACTCTAATATGTGAGCCAAACTCTGACAGAACAAGTTTGGGTTTTTATACTGTGGGAAATCGCTAATGTCGCCATGTGTTTGTGTAAGGAACAGTGATATGTCATGGATGATACAGAAAGACAGTCCCTGGGCATCTTAGATGATTGAACTCACTGTTTTCTGGAGCCGAATGCTTGGAAAAGAATCATGTTAATTTCCTCTGGCAGTATGTGCCAATCACAAACATGATGCAAGAAAGCAAATGTGTGTCCTTTAACCTGATTTTGTAGGCATCTAATAGAGAAGAGACACTTCGACTGTCAATCAAAAGGACAACAGAGTGCACGTGGCCGGGCATGCTGTAGAATTCAGTTTATTAATTGTCTGTTATCATGCAACAAGACTTTTTGCCACTGATTAAACCACATGCGAGAGGGAAAGAGGCACGATTTAACTACACGCTGCACAACATATTGCTTTATCATGGTGGGAGATATAGAATTGCTTTAGCCGGAAGCTTGTCTTTATGGTGCACATGTGGTTGTGATGAGCATGGTGATCATAGTTTAAATCAAAGCCTGTCAGATAGCTGTACAGTGCATGCCTGGAGAGCAGCAGGAGGCCGGTGGCCATGTGGAGACAGAGACGGAGTTAGGCAGGGATCCTCATCATCCACACACATTGATCCCCTAGCTGTGTCTGCCGCAGGCTTTGACACATTCATTCGACACTGCTGAAATTAGAAATGGGCCTGTATTTATTTTGCCCTCTCCCTTGCTTTTTGCAGCATTATACTAACACTGTCTGTGTTTGAAAGCGACATTTGTGTCCCCCCTAATACCCTAAAGGCTTTCTGGAGAAATCACTATCTAACCTGACAAAAATATGACCACTGAATGATCGTATTTTTCCACGATGCGCAGTTTATATAAGTTTGCTCTGCTTTTGTGCCTCAATAACAAGTCACCACCCCTGAATAAGACTGCAGTAACTGAAGTATGCTAAATGAACTGAACAAAATGGGAAATAAATGTAATTTCCTTAACTTGGGAAGCCTAATTAAGTTAAATCACCATCAACCAGCACAGATATACACTGTTAGCCAAATAGCACCCCATTCATCTTAATTTAAACTGCATACAAACCATATATCAATTTTACTGAAGAAAATATATGTATCCAATCCTGATGCAATATAACACCGTGCCCACCCTCCCCAGAAATCATTGTGAAAGTCATCTGTACCACTGAGAGCATCTACACAGAGCTGTAAGCCGCTATCGGTATTTGAAAGAGAATTCATGACTTGCATTAAGTCAACATGTTAAATATGTAATGTAATGCCTATTAGCTGGCAGCTCTGTTAAAGGTGCAGTAGGGCTAAATAAATGTACAAATCCTTGTAGAGATTATGCCTTGATGTGCAGGGTCAGTCATTAAGCTGATATAAAATCGTATAAGGATTTTATAATATGAACCCACCAGTATGTATTCTGTTGGTATGGTTTTGTTAGTGAACTGGTTTTTCCACCATTGATATAGTAGACACACAACACAGGTATTCAACTGAAGATTTTTTAATTTAATTGGGCAATACAAATGTATATTTCAATGATATCAATGTTTGATTCCATGAACAAGAATATTACACAGTGACTATTTTGTAAATCATGCAAAAGTAAAAGCTTTCTCAGCCTTATTTTAAACTGGGCACTCAGGGAGACTAGAACCCCATTTGGTGTACATACACATAAATATACAGAGGTAAAAACATAGGGGAATACAAATGTCTCAACATGGTCCATCTGTTTATTTTGTGTTTTTTATTTTACTGTCAATCTGTCTGTCACTCTCTCATAATGACATGAATCTAGCCAATGCCTTCTAGTGGCCAAGCAAGGTATTACAAATCTAATATAGTATTAATTAAGATTTTATTTAGACTTTCAGGGATTCAAACCTGGTCCTTTCCTTAATGTGTGTCAAAATCTGTCGGTGGGCCTTATCAAGGAGTAAACAGTGAGACAGATAGAACAATAAAAAAACAAGCCTATGCATTATTAACAACACAGAACATACTTTGCTTCTTTGGATGTCTAATGTACCCAGTACTTAATAAAACAAGCACTTTGTCAGTTTAAAAAAAAAAAAAAAAAAAAAAAAAAAAAAAAAAAAATATATATATATATATATATATATATATATATATATATATATATATATATATATATATATATATATATACACCAGTGTGATTTAGTAAAAAGCAGTGTATACCTATCATTTAACTTTATTTAATATAAAAATGGATGTGTGATGTAGAAACCATGACAGACTGTACAGGCCATGCCCTTGGTGGTAATGAGGCATGAGATTTCCTAAATCACATACAGTGTAGTCGTGGTTAATAATCTTATTAATCTATCATCTACTAAGTGTATTCACTGTAATTAATATTAACAATAACACTCCTAATATTACTACTTCTACTCATAATACACATATTCCAGAGGAAAACTGGCTCAGCTCTGTGGTTGAGCAGGCATCGAGGTTGAAGTTAATTTGCTTTTAATTCTTCACTATCAGACCCCACTTTTCCTTGGTCTCCCTGTCACATGCAGATTTCATACACCCAGCCTCATCAGCATATCTTACTTAACAATTGGTGAGGGATCCAGCATTTCCCAGTTTCCCAAGTGTAAGTTGTATTTAATTCTGTATTGCTTTTGAATGCTTATAAAGTTCAAGCCATGTTTCAAATTATATTTCTGGTTGACCTTCCAGCATAGGAGTCGGTATCGGTGATGAAAACCTTCTGTTTAAATCTGAATATATCTTGGCATTTGGAGCTTTTATTGAAAATGACAGTGTGTATAGTTTTAAATTCAAAACAGTTTTGAATTATGTTGCCTTGCCTTATGTTTTCATAAAGGTCTTCCGCATTATGTTTTCTCTTCAGCATGTTACAGGAAGACACGGAAAGACCAGAGAAAAAGAAGGTAGGATTTTGTTGTAGTTGGAAATCTTGTTCCTCCATCGCTACACTAAATATTTCAGAACTCATTTTTTTGACTAAATATTTCAAGACCCTTGGAAGCCATCTGATACTGAACAGCCTCAAGACATTTTGTGAAGCATGTGCTTTTATTTGTTGAAGAGTTCACCTTCACACAAATACCCTTAAGCAATACGAGTTTTACTTCTGGAAAAAAGGAAAATGGCAACAAGAGTAAATGTAGTGCCTACTTTTTAATTAACTTTCTATTCAAAGACAGTGTCTATGGTTTACATTGAAGTGTTTCATAATACTGGTACTGCTGTCAAGTGTAATCAAATTAAAATGAAATTAACCTGAATTAATCATTCATTTATATTCAACCCTAAAACTAACAGTAATTGATATTGAGTAAGCAGTCGTGACAAAGTGTCTTGTCATTGTAAATGCTCTAATGTTCAGGGTAACCAAGGCAATGGCTGCCGTCATTTGAACTTACTGTAAAACCAACCCGTAACACACCAGGTGATATTTATTAACAATATTGGCTACTGATTTATCTAGCAAACACACTAAACAGTGTTTATTTGTTAGGGATTAACAACCAAAAATGAGATCATACATTTATAGAATATAAAACAATACATTGTTAAGAAGGAAAACGATATATTTCTAGATCTTGCATACCTACAATCAGGTTGCAAGCATATAACATTTAATTATATATATTGCATGTATGTTAATATGCAGTGTATATAATGAATTTAAATTCCTAAAATTACATCTATTTATTTGTAATACTTCCCCCTGTATAGTATTTTATTCTTTGTTTTCTGCTGAATGCCAGCAGAATATTTTCATGTTGTATCCAGAGAAATTCACATCGAATTAAAATAGCTTAAATTATGATAATAAAGTATCTGTGCAACAAGAGTCCAGTGAGAAGAAAAAATAGTATTCGTTACCCCAGCTTACTCTTGGGGTTCAACACAGTGGAAAGAACCAGATAGAATAATGGAAAATAAATTGGAAGAGAAATTTGCTCAGCATATAGGAGGCCTTTCTTCAACAAACTAAAAATACTAAATCAAATAGTGGATGTATGGAACAAAGCTATACCCCATACTATGCAGACATATTTGAAATGATTTTTAAGGAACACCTCTCATAACCTTTCATTAGTCTCTGTGACAGAAACCTTACCCAATGAAGCTGTTTCACACCTGAAGCCAGTCAGCATTGATAATACAGAATGCTTTTCCCCTTTGAATCTTTTACGCCACTAGAGACACAAAAGGGTGACAGCAGACTAATGCAAGACAATAAGGTTCAAGGCATTTTGGGGGACTTTGTTGCAGGACATCTCTGGAATTAAGTAAAGAGGCATAGCTGGTCGAGCATGGAGTTGGAAAGGACATAGAATGCTAAACAAAGTGTGGAAAAAAGAAAGAAAATGAAATTATTACAGGGCTAAAATACCCTCAGATGTATCATAACACAAGCTGATATAAAGGAGTGCATTGGGGAGTCAATCTTCCATTTGAACTACAAATGACTGATATGTATCTACCTGTACAACTGCATTAATGTATGTATCATTAGAGAGCCTATTGACTTTTTCTATATCTACCTATCAAAGACATCACAGGACAAAAAGGATCAATCCTGTGTGAGAGTTAATTTATATTAGGTAGTTTCTCCACGTTTTCTTGTGGTCCCTTGTGTGTGCACTCACATCTCCAGTATCATTTTGACACACACCAAAACCACTTCCCAACCAGGACTCTGTTGGACTGTGGTGAATTCATAGTTGTGCCTGCCCTGTATTTCTCAGACATATCCATTGGCATCAGAGTCCAGTAGTTGATGGATGGACAGCTGATTGCACTGAAATGGCTTCAGACTCACCCCCAAACTGTGCTGAAACCATATTTCCTCAATCTTTATTTTGAATAATATATGCACATTGAGGGATTCAATCCTAAATATGCAAAAATGCCACTTCTCTTTATTCAGAGATGCTTTTACTTGGCTTCAGTATTAGTTGTAACTGTCAAAACGACCTGGCACAATGACACATCACATACACATGTGCAATATGTAAACATGGTGCACTTTCTATTTAGGACCAGGAACCATAAAGACCTGGATTCTCCAAGTGGAGCACAGCCTCCTGGTAAAATATAATGCACTAGATGTGTCACCTTTAAGTAAATTATTAATAAGACATTAAGTATAATAGGGGTAATAACATTTATCATTTTGTGGTTTGGTCGGCACTGTTCAAGTGTATTATATCTCTAGTGGGGCTCAGCTGTTTCCCAGCATGTAACTAAATTCTCTGGGTTTAGCTGGTGTATTTAGCTGGTGTTTTTCTGTTGTAGTTTTTTTTTTATTATTAATATTTTAAGCTCTGACATGCTTCCAAAAAAGGGTCACAATTCCTTCCTACACCCTACATCTACCTATGTGTATTTCTTTAATCTTACTATTTATGTATTATATACACAACTGTAGAGAGAGAGGGAGAGATTGACTTATTATCCTAATGCAAAAATACTCAGGAATGTCTAATTTTGTATGTTTAATTAACAATAGGTTAGATAAGACTACATTTAAATGTTCAACTTTGAGTAGTTACAATTGTTCTGACCTTGAGAGACTTAAGTTAACTCATAGTGATATTAAAGTAGGATTGACCATACTTGTATTTATAGACTCAATAGCATTTTGCATAAGTTTTGGACTTTCAAGGTCATATTGACCTAAAAATCAACAGCAGCAGTTTCTCATAAATAGTCATCTCATAGTGCACATACACACTGCATTGTGATTGGCTTACTAACCAAGCATATCAAATGGTATGCCCTCTGTGGTGAGACTATTCGCCAATGCACAGAGGAATGAGTTAATGTGCGCTTTACAGCTGTATGGTCTGATGCCAGATTTAAAGTGCACACTAGGCTTACAAATAATTGTATTTTGCATATCCAAATGTTTTGTGTTGTTGTTTAGTTTTTTTTTTCATACTGAGCCTTGACACCGAAAAAAAACTGCACCCTGTCAGTCCATTATGTAAATATCAGTTACGGTAATTAAATTGCTCCACTTTACCCCTTCACTGTTGATTAACAGCATACCTGCTAGGCAGACTGTGCCGTTCTGCTGCTCTTTGGCAGGTACAGCCCAAAGCATGAACAGCTTAGCGATGGAAAATGAATTGATCAATACTGCCAGGATCTCTCTTCAGCAACACATCCTGTTCTGCTTAGATACCCTTTCGTGTCAATCTAAACTTCAGTCAGATTAGAAACTAAAAACCTAAGTTTTCAGCTGCATAATGGCTCAGTATTCTCTGTGCTAATGCCTCAGATTGTATTTGTTTATCTCTTTGATGCCAGTGTATCAAAGTGAACACTGTGCCATGCTGCACTGTACTGTGTGAACTTGTAAGGTTATCCATTCAATTAATAACCTGTTTCACCTTCTCAGCCTTAAGGAATGATATTACTTTTAACCTATTTGCCATAAACTGAATGCGCAATACAGTTTCCTTCATCTTTAAAATCATCTTTGTTACTTGACCTACGTGGGCTTGTTTTTCGGACCTGGCTAATAATATATTTGAATATAGTATGGCAATTTGGATAACTTTCCTTTTCTTTCTGTATTCTCCTGTTGGATCTGAGAAAAATATTTGTTTAATAATTGTTAGGTAAAATAATGTTACAATAAGGATTTCCTTTAATATGGTCAGATATATTCACATTCAGTACTGTTTTGAATCAAGTGGGCGTGAAGTGTTTTTACATCAAGCAAAATAAAAATAAGACATAAATAAAGGAAATGTATGTACTATATATATATATATATAGTACCATTAATTAGTAAATGGCCTCTACAAAATTGAATAATGTTGCATAGTAAGTTTACTCTGCACTTACATAATATAAAAGTGTCTCAATATTTATGAGAAGGCAGATTTGATTGTGACCTGAGTCCTAGTAAATCATTCCTTGCCTTAACCTTTTTAGTCATAACTAGTTACTTGCTAACTCATAATTAAGCACAGAATCAGAGTGCTTAAAAGATTATGCTAAATGTTAAGCATTGCCTGTGGCGTTTCCTCCCGTTTTATATGGATGATAATTACTGTAACAACATTGCCTTAGTGACAGATCTGCCTCTATTTCAGGAAAGTGTGTTATTCACTGCTTCTTGAGAAAGCTGCTCTGTAGAGAGTGCAAATCAACTGTTACATTTTATGCAAGCAATCCATACTTCTCTACAGACTGTATAATAATTACCCTTTCTAACCTCTCATGTGTAAATCAGGTAATGTTATTTTCAGGATCTGCTGAAAGGCGGAAAAGGCAAATAGGTCATGAATAATTCTGTTAAATCTTTAGTTTTCAGTTCACAGTCCTAAAAGACAGAAAAGCTATCTTCTTCAAGAGCCTGATGCAAATGTCTCTACCCAAGAGAAGCCCCTAAGTGAAGACCATAGCTAGTTAAATAGGGTAAATGCTAAATCTGTGTTGTTCTTTTAAATGGTATGCACGTATATTTAAGTTATTATTAACTGAATTCCTACATTTACAGGTTTTATTACCATCTATTTATTGCACACACAACAGACTAGGGGGAGGGGGAGACTGATCTTTTTTAATTGAGAAATACTTGTGTACTTGTGTGAGCCATTCAATCATCAGATCTGGTAAAGAAATCTCTTAACTGCATCAGTGGCAGCAAACCATAAATATCTTAAGTATTTCTGAAAGTATGTTCTGTGTTCAGAAAGGTGAAGTACCATAATACTGGCTACAGCCGGGCACAGTGCCAATAGGCAGCAGGAAAGAACTCTGTGTGTCTTATAATCCTGCAAAGACATCCTGTACCATTCACTAAGGTGTATATGTAGAAAGGTGCTGTTGAATTGTGTTAATGGCCAACTGTGACTATGAGGATACCACTAAATTAATATAACTGGAGACCTATGGTAATGTGCACCTAGATCGAAAATAAATACATAAACGGCCTGAAAGGACTAGAAATTGAGCACCATGCCTCATTTACCTCCTTCCTGTATGGCTGTTTTTCTTGTTGTTAATAACATTATTTTTACAGTAAAGAACACTCTGTTCCCAAGGTTAAAACATGTTTCACACTGAGATTCTGAGCATAAAGCAAAAAATTGTATCAAAATGAAAGACCATGTACCAGGATTCAAAAGCACATATAATTATTCACATATTGCTACAGCTGGTTAAATAGCATACCTGTAATTCCTCTTTCGATATATACATCACATTCATATTTGTTTCTTTACACCATAGTTTGAAGTATGTCTCTTTCCATTTTCAAAATGCTTTTGGAAATTAACTGCGTTCTGGGTGAGGGTTGTGTGCATCTTTCTTTGATCCCTTTAGTCAGATAGATTTAACCAGTCATGCTTGCATAATTACATCAACTTAGAGGTGATAAACACTTAGCTTGTACTTTGGCCAAGCTAAAAATTAATTTAAAAAACCGTTTGGTTGATTATATCTTTATAAGTATAAATATATTGAAAGTGAAATAGAGAATTACATGTTTTAAGGGTGAATAGGTTAATGTATCATACATAACTTGCTCCCTTTCCCATAGTTCTTGACTGTGACCTAACATCTTGACAGCACTTAGCTTTTACTTTCCAGGATGTATGACCTCCCTTATTGAACTTACCTGTGTAAATTGGAAGTTGTAAAATGTACTATACTTTGAATTGCTTTGTATAATGTAAATTTGAATTTGTAATGTTTGATGCCTTGTACTTAACTGTATTATTGCACTTTGTATTGCACATATGTTGTAAGTCGCCCTGCATAAGGGCGTCTGCCAAGAAATTATTATTAATAATAATAATAATAATAATAATAATAATAATAATAATAATAATAATAACTGTAATAGTTTATCACCCTAACCAACATTTGAGAAGCTAACAATGCAAGAAACGTTGGGTGGCATTGATAGATCTGTACTGAGGAGCATATCAGATAACAGGCAATACAGAAAAATACTATTGTGTTTGGCACTGGTTAGTGACAATGTGTGGGAGACACTGGTGTCCATTAATGGAGTCTGAGAGAGTGCCTCTGTTCATAGAGGTGTAGAAGGTTTTGTGGCTCTGAGAGTTTGTCCCAAAGGTGTTCAATTAGCTCCCTGCTGGGTTGCAAGGCTGCTCATGTAAGCACTGTGATAATCTTGCACTGCAGGTACCATAAGCATACAATTTCAGTTTGTAAGGTTCACAAAAGTCTAAAGAAGTGTCTCTGTAATGTTGGTCAAAACATTGCAACAGTTGTTTTATTTGGTTGTTGTTTTTCCCCCAAAGACAACAAATCACTGATTTAATTTAAAACTGGACATGTGTACAACAATCATGTAGTATTTTTTGCTACATAAAGTTAGAGACATGGGTGGCACAAACTATTAAAAATGAAGGTGTAGATAAAGATTTTTAAAGCTGCTTGACACTACAGCAGAGTGGCATAGTTTTACACTTTCTGTGTGTGTGTAAATAAATGTAAAACATCTGTGAATTAATGGATTTTGTATTTGTCAAAGTATACCACACTACACTTTACTGTGTTTTTACCACAGTACACCACACCACACTTGTCATTAGCAGGTAGTGACTTTCCCTATGGGGAGCATCCCAACATTGAAACATTAAAAATCCTGTTGAGGAACATACATGCCACCAGAGAGCACAGCAGACATTGACTTTGAGTAGGCTTTTGAAGTAGTAGCAGGGGAATTTAGGTTAGGAGTAGTGTGCATCAGTAATAGTATGTAAACGTAAGTAGGTTATTATTATTATTATTATTATTATTATGGTGATGATGATGATGATGATGATGATGATGAGTTTAATATGCAAATGAGACTCCATCTCCTGCCTCTATCGCGATACCTACTTATGTTCTGAGTAATGACCATGCTCAGAAGAGCACAATAAATCCGAAAATTTGCATCAGACCATATAGATATCAGACTAGTCTATATTTGTAAGACTTTCCAAATTTGGTGAATTTTATGAAATATCTGATGGGGGGATAATTGTCCCCCTGCGCCCGCTGTAGGTACGTCAGTGCTACAGCATGTTACTTTATTGGTATATAATCCAACAAACCTTTACAAAAACAAACCAACAATAGGACGTCAATCACAATAATCTGAAACAATAAAAACACTATTTGAGAATATGCATAAGAAAATATTTCACACGTATCATTGTCTATCAAGCCCTTACATTACTGATTTGACGTGGTAAACTCGGTTTCAGATGGGGGAGCACGACGGTAAATTGTTTTGATTAGATTTGTTGATCATCATTTTGAGGGGTTCATATAATTTATGTGCATTTTATTGCACCGTAAAAGCCACATAGATACCCCATAAAACCCTGTAAACGTGTACAAACATAATTTGTGCTTAGCATAGTTTCCACATACCCCCAAAATAAGTGAGCAGATGTCAGGCGTTTAATCTTAATATTATGAATAATAGTTGTATTCGCTTAGTTACATCAGTTGACTTTATTTTCTACTGCTCAGTGGGAAATGTAGCAAATAAAGGAGTGTATCTGTCTTCCTTTGTTCACGGAAGGCCGACGCGCAACAACACGCCCGTCACAGTCGCTCCCCCTCCGCCACTCTTCTCAGATGCTGCCGCGGCCACAACCGCACTGAGCGCATCTCTCCGCCGAGAGAGAGGAGCCTGGTGGTCATTTTCAGGGAAGAGTTCAAGAGTTTCACCACTGAGCCATGAAATGAAAAGTAACAGCTGATGTAGTGCGGCGGCAGCCACAGAGCTGTGCAAACCAGGCGAGGGTGGGGGAGGGGTGCTCGCTGCCCCGGAAAGCCGTCTTACAAGTCACAGCATCACGACTGTAAAGTGCTCGAAACGCTGATGCTATAAAAAACAACAGCGCCATAGCTTCCAAATAAATATATGTTACTGTTGCATAAGCGTTTAGTGTTACTTGTAAACCCGCCATCACAAATGGGTAAGGGGTAATTCCCTGGGGATTTCAGATGACGTGAATATGGGAAATGTGGTTGTCTTTTCTCTGGCGGAGTCGGTGAACAATTCACTCGCATCGGAAGCTGCTACATGGCATGCATTTATTTTGGATTTATTTATTCTACGTAACGTACATTCAAAATCACTGCGCTATAAATATATATGACTATAGGCTAATTCCACCTTCGCTGGGTCAGTTCAATTCACTCTCCCTGTGGTTGGTTGTTTATTTGTCCTCAGGCCACAGATGAATAATACATCTTCAGGAGAAAAACAAAGTTAACCTTAAATAGTTATATAATATTTTTTATTTTGGGTGGGATGCAAAAAATGTCATCCTTTATGATTTCGCTAATGTTTGAAAATGGAAATGTGCAACGTCAGTTGGTGGGTTTATTGTTTAGGACTTGATGATGCGTCAAAGGCATTAACATAACGATTCAGGTTGTTCTGATTCAAAACTGCACGAATGTATCAAGCTTTGCTTCTCATCAACTCTCCACACACATCCTCTTACGGCCCACCTACCGCATTACTATTGGTATCTGTCTGCTGGCATATGCAGCATCCTGAACTCCCCATTGGGCTGCAGCACAGCCACTTCACACAACACACACACTGAGCTCCAGTCACAATTTGGTTTGTGGAAAAGAGAGATCATTGAGTACCAGGTCAGGGATCAGTTAGAAAAAAGGGAGATGCATACGTTGTGATTGCTGGTGGTATCTGATTTCACTCAAACCCAATGTGTATGGATTTATGGAAAGGATATACTATTGCTTTTGCGTTTCTGAATACTTTGAATTTATGTATTTAGCTTGTGTTTTTATAACTATTGATGCATTTCACTGTTTGATGTCAAAGTAGGTAGGTCTTAATAAGCCTTGCATAGATGTCATTCTTTTACATTTATTAAGTGCAGATGATACTGCAACAGATCCAAAGAGATTTATGACTGCAGTTCAATTTACAAAGTGACACAAAGCTAATCATACACGCAAGAATAAAACACTTTTAAGTGTCACCATGTTTTTGTTTGCAATTGGAATATAATTCAATAATGAACATTACAAGACATACATGTCAGAGCAATCATTTTAGATTTTCTAAGGTTTTCATTTATTCCACATGCAGATAAATGCTAATGAGAGTGGACAAGCAGCTAACCACTTAAAATACACTGTGAAAATAAATAACTAAATTGAGTCATGACAGTCTGAAAATTAAAAACAGGAAATCCTGAGACTGAAAGAATTACATCTAGTGAATTTGGTTACATATATAAGAACTGAAAAATGGCACAGATTCATATTTTTCCATTGTTGCCACATCTTTCTCATGACTTCATTTGAAAATCAAACAGGACAACCAATATCGCAGTCATGACTCATTGCTCAATAAAGGACAGACTAGTCCAATGCAGACCAGTAACATTACTAACTTTGTTGATGGGATCACTACCCTGAACACACACTTTATACATTATGGACAAATAAGAATATCATTAGTATGTCACTGAAATTAAGAAATAATCCTTATATATACACATATAATTTGTTTGTCATGTTGAAGCAAAATCCTCTATCTCAATAATTGGTCTGATTATTTTTTACTTGCATATTGTCCTTTTCATACAATATATAGAAGGACAGAACACATTGCTCAGCAGGCAACTGAATTGGTACTATACAAAATGATTTCATGGTTTATAAATACATGTTCTGTCTATTCTGTCTACCTTAACCTCATTCCAGTAGCTTTAAATGCTATAAAATCTATGCTGTAATTTTGACATGTGAAAACTGGTGTTACGGATCACTACCAGTATTATGCAATAATTCATTCAGTCACAGAATGCCTGAAACCAGGAGCTGAAACTTACAGGAAAAGCCAAAACGATCAAAGCATTTATTGATAAACATGTATGGACATATTCATAAAGTAATTTCCACAACACTAACCTTATAGCAAGGAAAACAAGAATGTTGAATAGTCAAAGTAAAAAAGTGAATGCCAGTAGCAGTCTGAAAGATTTATACATTTGCCCAAATGGCAATCGGCTCACAATATATGAGAAAGCTTTGTAAATATGACCCTTACTGATTTAAGTATAATACAAAACAATAATATTCTTGACCACTGGAATGAAGAACTCTACATTAAACACAAACACAATCATAATTAGTGTTTGCAACTCTGATTCATTATTAAACTATGTATGTGTGCATACAAAAATAAAGATGGGTATGTTGGAAGTATAATTATATTTATTTATAGTTCAAGCTTCAATGCAGGGAATGGGAGTTTGTAAACAATGCAGACAAGTTAAATATATAATAGTATAAATATTTAATCTGAAAACCAATTAAACAAATAATCATAATAATAATTCAAAAATGAATCTGGGATGTAAATGCCCAGGGTCTATTAATTTATTTACTGATACAAGTAAAAGTGTTGGCAAAATGCTTAAAACAAACCAAAAACACAACCATATGATTTAAAAAAAGAAACAACATTATTTGGATTGAAATCAACAGGCAACTATATATGTTTGAACAGACTTGCATTTAAATGACAACATTTATTGTAGGGTTGGTGGGTTAATGGTCACTTAAAAGTGGTTATTCCACTAAACAAATGTAGTATAATTTAAAATATTATTTTTTGAGTGAAAAATAGTAGCTCAGCTGAACTGAAGGATATATACAACTTGTAATATTTACATCTAAAGAGAAAAGGTTTAAAATATAACCAGGGTAGTGGCCATTTCGGCTACAAAGAGACTAACATTTAAATAATAAGAATCTAAGGATATCCCATTCCACTACAGAATGTAATGGTTGTGTACTTTATGGATCAATACTTAACCAATCTGGCTTTAACCTTTTTGGTCAAAAGGAGTGCACTCAGTCTGTCCAAAAAAATATATAATTATAATGATAAACATAATTTGAAATGAATTCACATATCCACTATCTCACTCACATGAGTTCTACAACTACCACCATTAGATACTCCCAATGTTAACAACCATCTGTATTTATTTCAGCCATCAAATAAATAGAATCATGAGCCTTTTCAAACCAAACACATGTTGATTTACATTTGTTGCAACGTGCTATCATGCAACGTATCTTGACACACTCAAATACTGTATCTGTATTTTTTCCATCTCTGTAAAACATGATGGAAGGCATGTAAACACCCTTAGAGTTTCTTAAATAGTTTCGCTTGCAATATTAAGAGCTGCCTGTGTGGATGCCGGGGAGTGCGCATGACTGAGCGTGTGTATGTGTAAAGAGAGAGAGGGAGAGAAAGACAGACAAGGGGAGAGTTCTGTGCTTCTTTCACTGCTCCATCCGGGAACTTTCGAATTAGCATTGACAGCCGAAGCGCAACTTTTCCCGAGGCAAAGTGAAATCAAGCCGCGCACTCGGACAAAATCTAGTCCCCCGTTTTCAACTCAAAATTACCGAAAGGATGAAATAATGACCTCCCGGGTCGGGCACGTCGCGATGGGGATATTTTAGAAGTGGATCTGTCCAAGTGCGGAAGTGTTTACGCCGTCTTTGGGAGACTTTACACAGTGGCGTAAAGTGAGTGATGAGTCCTATTCCCAGTAAAGAGGCAAGAACTTGCTTTGCAGACTGAGTAGTTCTTCTTTCGATTGTTATTGTCGCTTTTTCAAATTTCTTTATTTTTCGCAAACTTGGTCGCGATTGCTTCGAAAGTGCAAGAAAAGTGCTTTGAAAGTCACGCCATGGAACTACAGGGCCTGCAAGAGGCGTTGAAAGTGGAAATCCAGTGTCATCAGGTATATAAAAAATATTATTATATCCTTATGGGTCTCTTGAACGAATGAGAGCGAGAGGAAAAAAAATCGGATGGGATCAAACGTGAAAGGTTTACATTCTTTGGGAATAAGTGTGCGATCTGCTCTGTTTCGATCAAATATCGAGGGATGGACATAACATGCGGTTTGAGGAGGAAGGGTTTTTGCACTTTTTAGAGTAGTTTGGCAATTTCTTGAGTTTTTGTCGAGCAACAAGGATTTGAAGTAATAATGCGGTGGTTCTGTGTAGAGATTAGGACGAGACTTGAATATTTATGAGCTGCAAGAAACTGACTTGCAGTGTCTGCTCGGCGCTTTGTTCCTCCCTTACATACTAACTTGCAACACTTTTGTAATTCTTGTTTTATGCTTTTTCTCTTTAGAAACTAGTTGCACAGATGAAGCAGGACCCACAGGTAAATTTAAATTCCTACAGCAATGTTATGGCTTTTTAAAAAGGGCAGTCGTATTCGGAGTGAGTGGAAAACTTTATCAGCATACATCTTTTTTTTCCTCTTTTTTTTTTTCTCCCCCATTAACTCAGCGGTGGTTTCAATGCTTTGTCCTTAATGTGACTTTGCAGAAATCCGCAATGTATTCGTTTAAGTTTTTTTGATCCACCCGAGCATGCTTTAGGTTTTGTTTTTCAACAGTTTTTTTTTTTTGCATTAGACTGATTGTGTTTTTTTTGTTTCATTTTAGAATGGGGAGCTTAAGAAACAACTGCACGAAAGGCAAAGCAGAATAACAGCTCTTAGCGAAAAACAAGTAAGGATCTCTGAATGTGTAGATCTGGCTGGAAAAATGTCCTTATTTTGTGTCGTGGTGTAGTAGTGCTGTACAATAGCGTCAACTTCCAGACGGATGGTGTTTTATATAAAGAAGACAAAAAAGTATTTAAATGTATGCATGGTCCGGGTGAGTTTGTTCACAGTGTTGGAAAAGTCTTCAATCGGCATTGTGATGCTGTTGGGCTCCACTCTAAGTTGTGTAACATATGAAATGTTGAAAAATTTAGCGTCCATTTTGAGTAGGTCGACATGATTCTGGAGTGTGTGAAAGGAACAGATCTTAAAATAGCCACTTTTTTCCCACCTCTCATTTGGAAAGGAAATAACACCCATGCGAGCTATTTAAACGGGCTGCGACGAGGGTTTTATTTCACATCCCTACCCAGACTTATGCACGACTTTATGCTGTTTAGATGTGATTTCTTCTTGCTCACATCTGACGTGCTCGCGTTTGATTCGACTTGGCTTTGCCCACTTTCACTTTTTTCCATCTGCCTTCCACCCTTTGCGCAAAATGAACTTTTTATTTGCTATAAAAACACAATGCCTGCGCCGATGCAGCCGAGAGCGGCCGGGTGTGATGGGAGCAGCGCCTGCTCTGCACAAGAGGAGCTGTTTTTTCAGCACCACGGCCAGATGCCATTGAAAGCTCAAGTCGTACTCGCACTCCCGTCCCTCGCTTAGTTTCTCTGGCTGCTGAATTAATAAAGTTGGAGTGGCCATGGCAGGGGGGCAGCAATCGCTTCAATCAATCAGAAATTCAGGCGAAATCGCAATGCTTTATGCACGGTTGTTTTCATGCTACAACATGGAGTAGCAGGCACTGCCTTTGCTTAAGTTTAATCGATCGCGTTTCCTCTGGAATGCAGTTTTCAGCACTTGAACAGCGCCTTGCTTCCCCTTTTCCTCTCCCAGTAATTAAAGGCGTCTGAAGCCCAATGAAGCGGCCTTTCGGAAACAGACACAGGGTTGACATGTGCTTTTGTTTTTTTTTTCGTAGTTTTCCACATTTAGAGAAGAGGAGGAGGGGGGGGGGCAGTGTTTGGACGGTGTTTTCTGTGCTTTTTTTTTTTTTTTTGTCAAGCACTCCAGTTTGATAGTGGAAGCTTCCATTTTGTGAGAGAAAGGGGTGTTGGTTTCTTCCTAACATGGAGAAAAGTCTGCAGAGTTTCACGGTGGGGGATGGGGCCCCATTCATGCTGAACATTACCATTTTGATTGCTTTGATGCTGTTTTTGGAGGATGAGGGGGGAGGGGAGGGGGGATGGAGAGAAAGCCCGAGTCAGCACCGCGCAGGGATGTTTAATCACTGGGTACAACCAAATCGGGGGCTTTTTATTAGCAAAATATGACCTCGAGTTTCCAATATGTGTGCTTTTAGACGCCAGAGCAAGTTGTTGAGTTTTCTGCCACATGACTATTTCAGATTTGTGCACGATGGGGTCACTTGTACACGTTTTTTGTGTGTGTGTGTGTGTGCGTGTGCATATATTGATATAGTGCTTAATAATAGTAGAACCAAAAACCTGAAAAAATAAAATGTGCAATTAATAATTTGAATAGAAGTAAACCATTGCAAGATAATGTAGTGCAAAGAACTGCTTGACTGTTTTTTAATGCTGCTGGATTGTTATAATTAGGTCTTAAGGCAATGCAACGAATGTGTGATTAGTTTTATTTTCTGTTCACTGAATTCAGGATAAAAGTTCGTCTGGTAGCATTTATCACGTCATCTTGGGCGTTTTATTACAGCATTCTGTGTAATACTGTGGAATTAATTTGTTGAATTTCAGATTCATTTTTTTAAATAAGCATGCACATACAAAGGTGCTAATCAGTATTCTCCCTATCACCCCTATCTCTCTCGGTATATAGGTCTATATATTTAAATATGTATCTTAATAGATAAGTTACACATTTAGCAGTTAAACATTGATAATACTATAGTGCAACTTTATAACATTGTGTATGTTTACAATGGGCAAAAGGTAAATATTATACAAACATCAACAGCTGAAGTAATAAAGTTACAGAAAGTATGCCAAAGTTTTAAAAGCTGACACGAGTGTCTTGTATTCTAAGAATTACAGCAAAATCAATTATTAATAAGTGTAAGAAAATAGGGTCGATCAGGCCCCTACCTCCCTAGAATAACTAGAATAACTACACTGTAGATACTGAATGATTTGGCAGTATCTGGAGGATCTGTTTATAAGAAACCAATATTGTTATTTGAACAGGCAGTCTTGCATCTTACAAACACAAGGCAGTCAAATTTAAATGAAAAATATATGACTTCAGTGAGAAGTTATTTTAACCATCTAGCATCTGCCATTATGGTGTGGGCCTACTTGAGTTTTTCAGACATTAAACCTTTGTGTAATTGTAAGCATTGTACAAACTACCGAGACTTACTGTTGACTACAAATATACCTGGTGGTCATAGCATCTCAATGGACATAGTTTCACATGTGTGACAATGTCATCTTTGTGTTTATTTTATTGTTTACTTCGCCTGATTGCATGGACATCAAAGACAGTTGTGCATTATTATTTGAAATACACTGAAGTTACAGGCAGAGAAATAAGAGAAGCTCAATAGCATACATTATCAGTTATGCGCTTCTGGTAATTTATCAGAGACATTTTACAGTTTGAAAGTTTCTTAATAAGAATGCACACTCACACAGAGCGCCCAAAACCATGGAAATTAATGTAGTGAAAAAATTGAACAAAATGTAAATTATCCCACTGCACAATAAAACCAGTTTATATTATGCCCTGTTAGCTTGGGGGCTTCAAAAGCTTCCCTGAAAATATTTTAGTCACAGCTATCAACGTTGTCTAATCTAGGATGCCACAAACACACATATTCTACTAAGTAGGGAGATATGCAAAACTATCTAATCCCTTTGTAGGAGCCTGGCTATAGCCGTCTTCGTGACATTGTTTTTGGCTGTTATTTCTAATATTGCTTATATATCTAAAGGTATGTTACTTTTGTTTTGGTTGATTTCTGTAATTAAAATGAACCAGGGCTTAACAATTGCTGCGGTCTGTGGTTATTAAGCATTACTTCTGTCTCTGTACTGCCAATATTTTTCAATGTTTTGAAATAAACCAGGTTTGTCCATATATGTTAATACAGACTGTAGTTTCCGCAGTCAAACTGATGGGTGTCTGTGTGCTTACCTGTGCCGTTAAATGAGGTAGTAATGAGCTTTAATTATTTGTGTAAATAAACGAACCCCTGTTTCTTTGAAGACAGCCTTTATAAAATAACTATTTGGATTACTTTCTCTCTTAAATGTGCAAATCACATGTCTTCCTCATTAAGTCATTTTCTTGCAGCTTATCCTCATGCTCCCAGTAAGCAGATTAAGTGCATCACTTATTTATTTGGATTCTGCCTTTACTAACACAGCTATCCTATTTAATTAATACAGCTGCACACAATATAGCAGGAGATGTAGGTACAAAAATTAAAATAAATAAACATTTACTCACTGACATAAACATTATCATAGTTTTTTTATTGCCTTTCTCTATTTATATCTCCGCTGGACATTTTTGAGGTTGTTAAAAAAAAAAAAAAAAATGGTATGACAAACAGAAACCAGAGAAAGCCAGAGAGAGAGAGATCAGCTGTGAGTGCAAAGGAGAGCAAACTAGTGGCTGAGTATATCTTTGCTGAGGAGCAATTCAGCATCCTGTCAAGACTGATTTACTTCAATCTGTTTACAAAAATGCATGCACAGGTTCAAACAGCTGCCTAAACGTGTTTACCTGTGGCAAGCATTCACATGCAGCTTGACCATGTGTGTAGGCTGTAAAACTGCGAGACAGACTCAATCCTACGTTGGCTGAAGAGTATCGCGATTACCTGATGGTTAGAAACTGAATGACCTCGGTTCAGAAGGGGTTGCTGACTACTAGATCTTAGTTGTTAGCATTGTTGGTAATGGTAATTACATGCAATTATCCGAGTCCAGTATTTGTACTCTTTTTATACAGGCCGCGTATTTAAAACAAGGTCGTTCACAGGTAATCCTGTTACTTGGAAATATTAAGCTTTACCTTCCATATAAACATCCTTTCAAATGAAACTATCACATAGGCTGCTTTTTTCCCAGGACAACCCTAACACGCCACATAGGTGACCAATTAAACGACCTACAGATTCAAGTGAGATTTATCACTTTATTTATACTCTTGTTGTGAGCGTCTTGGCACATTGCCATTTAATTAAGATAACTGAAGAACCAAGAACCTGGGTGCCAGGCTTTGTGTACGAATCCTCTGGGAAGGCATGCAGGAATCCTACACTTATTTTTGGAGGATAAACAGTCTGGTATTTTAGTTCACAGGCTGAAGTGTGTGTGTGTAGATCAGAACTCAAGATCAAAGCCCGACGCAGAAGTTTCACTCTGTTCAAGCACAGTAAATTTCTATAAACAGCTTTTTAAAATTATTTTAAATTGGTCATTTAAGGTGATGTTAATTTAATTCCACAGAAGAGGCACAGCACAAGTAGTTGCAATGAATATGTGAAACAAATGTACATGTTCTTGCTGGCTGCATGGCAAGAAGAATGTCTTTCAAAATTGGACAAGCCTTACTTTTTTAATTTACATGTTGAAAGTAGAAACCGCATGCAAGTGAGAGTGCATAATTTTAATAATTGACTGATCCTCATTAAAGAGAATAGTTTGCACAGTGATTGTAATAAGGTGTGTCCAGCATTAAACATTTGTTTTTCATTATACTAGATTAGTCGCTCATTAAAATGTTCTGCTCACTTTTGCATGCAGTTCCTGTTTTCTGCTTGGAAATTAAGAAGTAGAGCTAAAGCTATCAACAGATAGCAGCTGAATACTTAGGGAAGAGTAGAAAACGCGCATGGAAACTCAGAAGCCCTAATTTGAATACAATGCCACGGTAGTAATTTATGGTAGCAAAATATTTATCTTCTCTCTACAACTCCATTGGTCTGGATATTTCTGATGTCGGAAAGTCCTGCCGCCCTATTTCAAAGCACTGTAGTTTTTAATCAAATGAAAGCTCAGCTATTATTAGCAAACATATTGTGTTAATGTAAATATGAAGAAAACAATACATCAAAGAAAGCAAACCAATCTGTGTTCTTAATTTTGTAACTCATTAGCGTACTTTTGTATTACTTTTACTACATATCAGCTTATTGCCCCCCTGTAGCAGTTTTTATATACAATGTTGATGATGAATTATCTAACATAACATCTACAGTTCTCTATCTTAAACTCAGTGATTTAAATTTTTAACCAGAAGACTGGGAACACTGTGTCGAGTTTGCAGAGTATGGAGATGGCATTCTCACAATTTCTCCAGTCCTGCCCGCTATATACCCAGTTATAGTGGAGGCTTTGGAAGTCCTCCACACATCCAGGCTAACCTTCATTAAGCTCTACCTTTTGATATCACAGCCATTTAAGACACCTGCTGTCAGTATGGTAAAATTGATTGTAATTGACTGTGAATTTCTTCACTAAGACAAGCCTCCTAATAAATCCTGTAATCCCATGATGCCTCATTAGAAGAGCTGGCTGGGATGATTATCCAAGAGGTTTATAAAGTTTTGCTAACATATCTTTGTCTTTCAGACAGGGGATTAATTTCAAGGGTTGCCCCATTTCCTTGTCCCTGCTCATGTATTTAACAGAGAATTACCAATTTGTTATATATAAAATATATAGGCTATATATATATATATATATATATATATATATATATATATATATATATATATATATATATGTGATTTTATCTTGAATGTGCTGTCCACTGAAATTAATTGGTTTTCAGCAATTATTTTGCCAGTGAACAATACAACTCAACAGCTGATTTAGTTGAAAGTTGTGTTGTTTTGTCAAACTACTTCCAACAATCTTTTTACTAGAATGCTTGCTTTCTTACTTTCTAATAAAATAAGAAATGATAATTAATATACACAAACATTAATGATGGAGAGGATAGTATAGAATTAATGCAGCAGTGTTAATAGTTCTTTATGCAGAGATTAATAGAATAAATTCAACATTGTGCAATGCACAAAAGCAGGGCATCTCTAATGACATTATGAAGTACAGCTATTGCTTTCCTTTATCTTTGATTATTGCTCCTCCAAAGATTAAGCAACCTTTATGGTGTTCCACATATCATGTTGTTCAAATTGTTGATGCCTGTGAATAGTTCAGTTAATGCATACCTAACATATTCATACATTCTTACTACAACAGAAAATAAAGTTTTGTTTTGTTTTCTTAAGTTATTTTTGAAGTTGTTTTTAATTATTTCCTTCGGAAATGTATAATGTAGATTTTGTACTCCTTATGAAACCTTATTTACAGCTACATAATAAATTAGTCATATATCCTCCAGTCCAATGAAACCCAATTCAGTTAATCTGTTCAGTAGATTTGCAGGAGATGCACACTCTTTATATTGCATTGATACAGCTTTGTTGTCTGCTGTATAAAAATTAGAGAAGTTTGCATATATTGTTTGTTTGTAAAGTGATTTTTTTTTGCTGTAGGATTCTGCTGACTGTCAGGTCTTTCATATCGGGGTAGAATTGCTGAAGATTTTTCAGATCAAGTGAGTCCTTTTATAGGAGGTGTTTCATTCTTTATGGTAATAGCAGCGCTTGCTGACGTCCTTCCCTCAGCTGCTTGTATTGATATGATTCTTCAGGCCTGCTGAGCTGTATGCAGATGCTGCCATTGTGTGGAGCTCAGTGCCGTTCTATAGGTTATACCATTCAAGCTTCACGACAGCTCCTTTTTCTGGTGCTGCGTGTTAAGTACACTGCTTGTGGTAGAGTTGCAGCATACTGCCAGCCCTGAACAAGTCAGGCTTCAGTCAGAGCTGAGGTATTGTACAGGGAGAGGAAGCACGTCTCAGCATTAGGAACAAACTGCAGCTTCTGACTGGCGATTTCAAGGCCTTGTGCAGAGATGGAGGCTGGAAGAGCAAGTCAAGGGCATCCATCAACAAAGAGTTTTGTGAATTCTTGCAAGTGCACACAAGACAATGCATAGGATTTGTATGTCTCTCATTTCTTGTTAAGGCCTTGCACAGAATTGTTTTCATGTTAATTTTATCAATATATATAATATTTATTAGTGTAAGGCAGTAAACATCTCCTTTTTAAAGTAAAGAGTTCAGTATTGTGAAGCTTCAACATGCGCACTGTTACTGTGCTGTGTACATGTGTATTCAACTAAAGAATCCTGCAGGTTAGACAAGCATTTGGATTTATAGAACAGGCTGAAAATAAAGAAATGTCAAGTTTCTTTCAATCCATGAATAGTTCGGCTTCTTTAAAGGTTTCCAGTTTTATTGACCTTTTAGGTAGATAATTTATGTTGTGGCCTGAGGGAAAACTCCTGAAGGAGTGTAGTGAAGACCTTTGTCCACTTTATCATAAGTCCTTTCAGGAAAAAAAAAAAATACAAACATCACGTCCTTTACATTTTTTTGAGGTTGTTATTCTTTTTAGGTTGTGGACTACAGTGTTTTTGTGATACTTATAACTGATACTCCTTAACCTTTTGCTTAGTTTCTAAGTAATGACTACTTATTTTTGTACTGTAGCAATTTCCAGAGTGTCATACAAAAAGTGCTGATGTGGGCGGCTTGGTTCAAGCTACAGTCCCTAGCAGTCAAGGGGAGAAACTGTTAAGCAAAGGGATTCTTCAGCATTGTGGAAATGACTTGGAGAGAACTAGTGCCTTCAAATAATAATAATAATAATAATAATAATAATAATAATGAAACTAATAATAAAAACTAAAATTAGGGCCCTGCTCTTTGCATGACTGTTGAAAGAAAATTTACCAAATTGATTGAAGAGAGAGTATTTGATCAATGCATTCTACCAGTGCTCACTTATGGGTGTGAAACCTGGACACTTAATGCAAAAAATGATACAGAACGTGTGGATGACACAAAGAACCATGAAAAGATGTATGCTTGGAATAACAAAAGAGATAAATGAATGGATGCAAGAACAAACCAAAATATACCGGTATACATACATAATTGTATATATATATTTTTTTTCGCAACTCTGCTTTAACCATAGTTAAAAATAGTAATTGTAATTCCATAATTAAATCTTAAGCCTTAATATCCATCTTTGGAATGCAATTTGGTGGATAAAAAGATTCACAACATTTGTAATTCAAGGAAATGTGATCTACAAGAAGTGAAAGCTGAGGATTGACTGTTATCTAGCTTAAAACAATGCAATACTTCAGAAAATGGCCCTCCATTTCTGCTCCTGTATTGGAGCATTACTCGTATAATGTGGTGTGTTAGATTGAACTGGAACCTCAGGGCATCTTCTGTAGAAAATTTGTCCAAACCTTTAATAATTATACTTGAGACATAAGTCACAGTGTTTCTATTTCGGTAAGCAGGGGATTTATTACAGTATTCTGTATTCAGTTGTAGGACACCTGTTCTTGTCAGACAGAAATTGCCATTAACTATTCTTTTGCAACAAGGTATTTTAAAATCCGGACAGCTCACCTGAATTTGATCAAATTTATATCCATATGAAAGCTCCTTGGACAGCATGTGGGAGTACATGGCGAGCTACTTTTTCTTGAGTTGAATAGTAAAAGGGACCATTGTACCCTAATAACCATGCTTCTCTAAAGGAAATAACAGACCTAGCACAGTTCATTTTAGTGTTTTAGTGCACTGAATTAGAATAGACTTTATAACGGCAAAGTCTTTTTTGTTTCCACCTCATCAAAGGTAAACTAGCCCAATTCTGTCTCTTCTCCACTGTCAGCTGTTCTGTTTCTCCCAGTGTAAAGCAGAATTGAAATATATATTTACTCCAGGGCATGGTTTCTTTAAAAAAAAAAGTTTTAAAATCTCGCTGATATTTTGAAAATTGCAGTGTTAATGCTTCTGTTTTACTTTTTCTTATTTGTACTTTGGTATAACATTAAACCCCAGTACTAAACTAAAAGCTGTTACATGTTTGCTTTTTAAGTGTTTATTCCAGACTTCATAGAAATTGCAGTACTGTGATGAGTCTTACATATGGAACTGTGTTTTATTCGCATAGTGTGGAACATTGTTTTGGAATAGTTGTATGTTGACAGGAATCTCCCCAAATGTCATTTCCAGTGAAGTTTACATATCCGTTTCAAGGCGTGACAGACTTATTTTCAACATTGAGAGCTTTGCAACTTCTGTGATATTCTTGGCTTTGGTTGAATTCCTGTTTATCTAAGTAAACACTTGACATTAATCTTGCGTGCGATATCAAGATATCAAGAGAAACTTTACAATATTTCTGGATCTCTTTTGCTGCTTTTTGTGAGAGATGTTCGCTTGCTGCACCGCAGGAATTAAATACACAAAAAAGAAAGCGTGCATTTCTAAATTTCTAAAATGAAAGTCAGAGGAGCAAAAAGCTGATTCATTTAAATGGTTTACAACCATAAAAGTACAGAAAGAAATGAGTTCAGCTGAATTTCAGTGGCAGAATGTAAAATTTGGAGAGCCTTTGCTTTTTAATGAGTGGATTGAATGGAGTGCAGCCTTGTACACAGAGGAATCTAATTATGAGCACAAGGGACAACACCAAATGATAGTGGTCTTTAAAAGCAAGAGCAGCCTGGCAGCTTTGTTCAAAGCTTCCTTTAATGAACTTCCTTAGTAGCATGTATCTTAGCAACGCATTTTATTACATACCAGCTTGGGAGAAGCCATATGTACATTGAGTTGCACAAAGTCATTTATTTTCCCATTTTTATTTTCTTCTTTCTGCCTTTGCTCGTTCCTCTCAGCCATGTTTGACTCAGAGCCTGTCCTGGCCATTTGACATCACCGTGCTAAATCTCAGCTGGCCTGTGAGAGCCTGCTTTATGCATGTTGTTGGCAGACTTTTATGTTTTTCTGTAACTGTTCATAAAGGTATTTGTATTGAAAAAATAGAGGACATTTTGAAATCTTGCTTCTCACTCACACATGCTTTTTCAGACTAAGCATTTCTCTTTGCTTCTGTCTTTTCAGTGTGTTCTTCAGAGCCATATAAAAGCAATCCCTGTTTTTAATTGAAGTCCTTTGTAATATGATGAAGTTTTATAATTAGCTTTGTTCTAGTATTTAGTCTGTGTACTGACTTTACCATGAATAAGCAAATCCTCAGTTTTTGTTTTTCTCTGCATGCTATTGAAAT
The DNA here is from genome assembly GCF_036373705.1 of Amia ocellicauda. Classification (NCBI taxonomy): domain Eukaryota; kingdom Metazoa; phylum Chordata; class Actinopteri; order Amiiformes; family Amiidae; genus Amia; species Amia ocellicauda. The sequence goes on from NC_089864.1 coordinate 13,061,438, forward strand.
AAAAAGGATTCCAAGGTTGATAATTGCAGCAGTGAGCTATATTGCAAAGCATTTGTTTTTGTAGGGAAGAAATAGAACCAAAAACTGTGCTATCCTCTACAAATACCTATTTCAATTAAAACTTCCTTGACAAAATGTCTGCTAGCCGTAAGCGGTGCCAGTTAACCAGTTCACCTATGCAAACTGTGGAAAGCCTTGGTCAGCGGATTACCCCAAGATATTTCTTCTGTGCATAATCAGCATGTACTATAGCCGGGGGTAATGAGAGAATTTTCAAGAGCTCCACACCAAAACTCCATAAGGAATATTCTGCAGTAAGGGCCAAATCAGCACTCTTTGGTTTTGTTTTGGTGGCCACTTGAATTTGTTTTGGTTAAACGAATCTATACTGACTGTTGTGTAAATTTGCATTCTCTTCTATTAACCGGGTTAGTTACTAATCTTTTATTTATTGTTACACGATAAAGGCCTTGATTAAACATTTATCAAGTTTTTTCTCAAATGCCATACATGGGTTGCTTCTAATAAAATAATATTTTCTAAAAAAAGGATATGATTTTCTTGTGAAAGTTTATTTTATTATCATGTTTTAGGTGTTAACCAGTGGGGGATGAATGTTATTTTATATATTCCTTGACTAAGCTATGGTTACCATCAGATTGTGATTGTTGGCGCAATGTCAACAACTTCACCAATTCCTTTCAAGAACACCGAAAAATACATTTATAATCATCAGTTATATACAAAAATACATATAAAACTATTAAATTTTAAACTGAAAATGTATGAATCTGCATGTTGTATATAATCACCAGTGCAGTCTTTTTGAACAAAACAGTATCTCAGTTTGAAGCAGGCCAAATACATTTCTCAGTGTAAACTAATATCTGTTTGTTAGGCACAGGTTTTGTGAGCTTTTTATGTTGGTAAGGATATGATTCAATAATAACAATTGTGTACTGTGTAACAGTACTGTGATTTTATTCTTGCCATTATCCTGTTAATGTTCGGTCAAGTCACATTAAGTAATTTGCTTTCAACAAAAGAATCAGCGATAATTTATATTGTTTTCCATATAAGGCAAAACCACCATTAAATATCATGCATATGTCAAGTTTGCATGGGCCTGCAAATCGTGTGGAAACAAATCTCTTCTATTCTCTGGAATAATGTAGCTACAATAAGGAGAGTTTTTAAGATATTTACACTAATGGTAGTGGTTAGGCTATTTATTTTGTTTTGGCATTGGATTCAGGGTGCCATGTCAGCTTTGAAATAAATTGTGGGTAAGATAGTAAGACTCAAGAAGTGTTGTTGTCAAAGGAGGAAACAGTGAGGGAAGTTTCATACAATGGAAATAAATTAACATTGGATTTAGAGTTAGCATACCAGTGGAATGACAAAAGGAATGCAAATTATGCTTAATTATGTATTTTACTAAATTTAATCCGAATTCCGGTAAAATAAAATATTTAAATGAGCTTATCAAAACATTAACTGTAGATGTAGCATGATTGTACATTTCCCAGCCAACTTAATTCAGCACTTTATTTTTTTCTTTACTTTTTATGATATTGCAACGTACATAAGTATTAATTGTACTGCAGGACATTGATTACATAAACGATTGGTAAAGCTTTGAATCCTTCCCACATGGGTTTTAAGTCGGATTTCTAAGTCCCCTTTCAGTGTGGAGACCTTTCAGAGCATTTATTTTTGTTTCCTTTTATATGCATTTGAGCGTGTGGGTGCTGATGTGTGATTCAAGGATTTCCTTTTTGTAGTGGCAAACCATTGTCAGTCGCCACTTATCTGCATTTTAAATAGATGTTGAAAAATACATATATACCCCCCCCACTCTGCATTAACGTAGGCCTATTTTAATGCAAGAATATATGTCTTGTTACTTTCTGCTTCTTTATTATAAATCTTGCCTTCAGAGAGAGAGAGAGAGAGAGAGAGGGTGGCAGAGAAACATTTCAGAGGGAGATAAGTGGGTTATGCTCTGTTAATAGCTACTTGTTCTTGCACAAGCTGCTGCTCTTCTGCTTGCTGGTACTGTACCTTCATGTTTTTCCACTTATTTGGGGAAAATAGAGTACAGCCAAGTCCAATGGTGGAAATACAAGCTGTACCACAATATTACTGCTAATCATTATAAGAATGATAAGAAGAATATAAAAAATAATCTCTCACTGTAATGCATCCAAGTGATTCTGGCTGAAGTGGAACAGTTGATAAACTTTGTTCAGCTGCCTTTGTCCTGGCCTGCAGGCATCGAGTAGGTCTGCGCTGTGTTTCTAATCTAGGGAAGGAGTGCATTGCTTTTCTAAGACGCCTTCACTGTCTGCAGATTAATATAGGACTGTAGACCCTCCTCATCTGGGCAGAACTGCTTTCTAGAAGTCTTTGTAATCAATTACTGCAGCTTTCTTGAAATGTGCTCTCTGGTGCTGATGCAACACTTTAGTTTGATCACAGTAAAAATGTTGCTTTTTCCAAGATACAGTAATTAAATACAAGTTCCAGTGAATACAAGTACAAGTGAATAATAGTTAACTAAACCTACACATTTAAAATGTAGCCTTTCTGGTGGTAAAAGCTATACTCCTGTTATATATACCCAAACATCAAGAGTTGGCAAACTGTCCATTTTATTAATTTACTAAGGATTGGGCAGTTTGCCCCACCGTGGAAAGCACACACAATGGAGATAATAATTAGTGAAAGTTCCAGGAAAAATAATTCCAGACTTTGTTTTGAGCAGAAACACCTATTCAGGGCTCAGAAACCGACACTAAAACCCACAATTGAAGCAGATTGAGTCGGCACCATTTAAATTAACCTTTGTGTAAGGAAAGAATGTAAATATCAGCTGGGTAAAATTAAAAGGGGTCACGCTGCAGATTCATGCTACGGCATCAAAAGGAGTCATTTTCAATTACTTTCATGAGTCATTGCACCCAGGCACTTAAAGGTTAACTGTAATAAATTCTATCAGTGGTCTTCAATATTGACTAATCAAATTCCCTAACAGCTTAGATGTAAACCTCCACCGTATGAAATATCAATAGCCTTTGTTATTATTGTTATTATTATTATTATTATTATTATTATTATTATTATTATTATTATTTGACTAAGAGGATCATGCACAGTATTAAAGTCTCTTCCCTGGTTTGGTCTTCCTTGTGGTGTTCACTGCTCTGATGGTACTTTAATTTCATGACCTCCAGGTGGTTATGGGATTCTTCTGTTTCAGCGTCTGGTCCCAGAGCTGGCACATCCTGCTCTCTGTTCAAGGGTGTCAAACTGTCCTGGGAGTTCTGGCGCAGGTTAGCAGAATGGCTGCACACTATCCAGACTCAACCTGAAATAATCCCGTAACCAGTCCTGAGATATCTCCATTCTCCCACTCCTCAGGAGGCTTCCGGGTTCCTCTTCAAAGGCCAACTTTCACCTGTTTGCCAGGCTGGCGTCACAAGATGCTGTCATGTCTGCCAAGGGTCCTATATAATTTTATCTCAGTAAACTATTTCTGCATCCATAGCACTTTAACTATTATATATTATAGTGATTTTATGTTGATTTATAAAGCATTGTTTATTCTATTGTAACTTTTAAAATGATAATAATATCCAAATATGAACTAGATTTAACCTACACAGTTACATTGTTTTCATCTAAAACTATCAGGCATATCTGATTCTGTTGTGTCAAAGGCTTAGTAACCCCCCTCCATGTTTCCTATCCAAACAGAAATGCACAATTAAGAAAACAACTTCCAGATTATTTTCTATGCATTTATCAGGAAGGCTCTGGGGAATTGTCCTGGTTTATAAAACAGTATCGTCTGACACAATAAAGGAGAGGCCTGGTGATATCTAACTGGGTGAGAAGGTACATTTGTTCTGAAAATAAACTCGAGCCATTATGTAGTTAAACCGCTTATTCAGATCAGCATCCCCATACACAGGGAGGTTGGATAATAGTTGTTTAATATAGTTTAATTAGCTCTTTATTTCCTGCTTTCTCCCTTCTTCCGTTCAGTGTAAAATAAGTTACTCAAAATTAGTTAATCCAGCGCCACACTGCCAATAGATTATTGCCTCTTGTGCAGCTGCAGCCTGTTTCATTAAAGCACAGGGAGTTAAAAATACAAAACCTTTGTTGTGCGACGCAAAGACAAGGACTGAATCAGCATTAAACCGCAGCTTTGAAAAAATTGCCTTTTTAAGCAGGCACTATCCACGGCTGACTGTTTGTTTGTGCACCTAAGGTATTCCAAGCTAATCCAGTGATTTTGCTCATGTTAAAAGGGACAATTCACTGTTAAAATATTTGATTCTCTAAGCTTCTGTTTTCCTTGGAGGCCAGGGTGAAAGATAATTGTATCCACATCTTATCTTCAAATTATTCGAGGCACCGCTGAATGCTGAAGACTGATTTTATCCAGTTTTTGCATAGAATACAAAATTCAAAGTAACTATTCAGTGTACTGGGCTCTGAAGAAATTCTGTTGCCGTTATGCAAGATAATCATCAGAAAAATTAAAATTATAAAAGTGTTACGTATGGGACAATATCATATGTAGGTCATAGGATAAATTATATCTCAAAAATCCTTTACAACCTTAACATTAGTTAAATGATAAGGCCTGTGTCTCAGATTGTCACGTTTTGCAACAAGTGCTATGCCTCTGTTTCGAATGCCTGTATTCTTCTGTTTCAAAGGCAGATACTGTATTAGGTATTTGTATTAGGGCCCCTCTGGAGATTTTTGGAGTGAAACACTGAACACTGGCTGCTTTTGAAGTAATATATCTAACTGCCTTGCCATTTTAATGTTTGGCTTCAATGTGATCAATTAATCATACCCAAAGTAATACTAGAGATTCTGGACAGCACATAGATGTGTGTGTGTGTCTGGGAGAGGAAAGCTCAATTCAAAAGATTGTGATTAAAAATCTAGTCATGAAAACATGATCCTGAAAATCTCATAACTCAGACTCCCTTAGGTCTCTGAAAAAGGCCAATAGTAGTAGTAATAGTAGTAGTATTTTAATTGCAAACATTTTTCTTTCTTTTTTCATCAGTGTGTAATTAATGCCGCTTTCCATTTTAAAGTTATTTTACATTTGCTTTCAAGTGTTGATTAAGTAAGAGGCCATCCAAACAGTAGTAATGTTTTTATCAACTTTTCAGATTCCATCATGAGAATCTCACTCAGGTTATTACTCCTGGGTGCAACTGAGAATGAACAAAAGCAAAACTAAAATAAGACTGAATGGTTTGAGAAACATACGTTTGACACATTAACCTTGGATATTTAAGAGTTTTATAAAATTAAGTAAAAGGTGCCAAATCCACAAAATATGCTGTGTGTGACATAGTATAAAACATTTGTTCATAATGTTTTCATCATTTAGAACGCTTTTCTACTTTCAGTGGGACAAGCCAACAATGAGAGGAAATTAATTATTTAGTAATCATGTTAAAATATTGCTGAAATAATCTGTTCTGCTCTTTACCCAGGTGTCTGATGATAAAGGATATATACAAAGCAAAGCTGGTGTAACACCTAAAATATGCCCTTCTCAAATTGCCGTTAACGGAAGTATTTAAGTTGAAACAAGTTTATTCAAGGCACACTGGTGTCTGGTATTCCTCTGGGATCTGTAACAGCCCTGTGCCAAATAAAATAAAAAAAACAACAACACAGGAAATGTATTTTACTACAAGATAATAGTCTGCACAAATGGTCTGCAATTAAAAAGAGATCATAAAAATGTGCATTAGTACACTGTATGTGTAGGTTTAGATAATGTTCAGCATCTAATTGATTGTATTTCCTGATTTACCAAATTAATATATTAGAATGCACAATCAGCGTTAACTTCATAAGGAGCCTGGTTAAACAAATCAAATGAGATCAGTGCCAGTGCAGTAGGATACCTAATGCTTTGCAAAGAAGAATTAAATTAACGGCAGTGTCTGACAGACTGACGTAACAGACATACTGTTAATGTAGTGGTGATATAAATACGTTTTGCTTCTGTTTTTGTAAATGTTGCATTCAGTTATAGAATTGATTTGCTTTTCTTACTATATCACACACACACACATACATACATTTGTTTATGTATAATAATAATATTAAATGTTATGGACAACATACTCATGGATTGATTTTTTCCCAATCAACTCCTTTTCCTTTGTATTTAAGTGTTCCACGCTGTCAGAAGTGTCACTTTTCCTGCAGCAATGTCTACAAAAATCACACCTAAGTAACACAGCTTATACAGCACAAAATACCATTGTTGCTCGCAGCTAATGCATGGCAACTGAGCAAGAAACGTGTGCAAATTCTTGTATTTCAGCCTTTAATTAACACAAATCTCCCAAATTAGTTAAATTAAACATTTCCATTTCCCCACAGTTTGTAATAAACACTTAGACTGCCTTTGTTATGTATTCTAGCTTTTCCCTACCAGAAAATGGTGCAATACACCGACAAAAGTTGCAACAAATACTGTTTTGTCATAAATTATAGTAGAAAGGAAATAAAAGGGAGAAAATACATAATTTGGTATTGTATAAAGTATGAGTAACAGTATGTCATTTTGAGAACTGAATATAATACAAAGTAATTGCATTGGTTGGTGCTCATTATGTTGTTCACTGTTTCCTGTGACCATGGGGACACCGTTCAGAGGTTGTTGTGATTGATCCCAGAATCTAATTTGCAATACACTACAAAATGTTTTACAGCAGGCTCCATCCCTGCAATGCTTCTCTAATTAAATAACACCTGTTTTTTGTAATCATTCTTGAACACATCTTGTTGAGTTTATTTCCTGCATTTTAGACTATTTGGAATGGTTACTTTCAAAATGGCTGTTTGTTGCAGTCCTACAGAGGGTGGGAGTGGGGGTAGTGAGGAGGGGAGGGTGTGATGGATGTGATGTACTTCTATTCCAATAATGTAGTACTTCGAAGTTTTACCAACTTGGAATTGTGTGGTCTTTGTGCAATGAAAGTGTCCGTTTTCCTTCAGAATCCTGTGCGGTCCTGCTTTGTGTAGTTTGACAATGAAGATGGGATAAAAAAGATAACTCTGGTGTTCCTCTCAGTGCCATGGTGATGCATCTGTGTTTGTTTACACTCCCAATGCCTTTTCATGCAATCTGTGCTCACAGCCACGACTAAAAAAGGCTCTGACACAGAGTACGCAACTGCTGCAGCATAGCGCCAGAAGATGGCATGGTTTGTATGCAGTCTCCTTTCTAATAGGAGATCAGGCCCAGATGCTATTAATAGGCCTGATATGGTTTTAAACACGGCGCTGAAAAAGAGCAGCTAAAGTGACTTGCTGTAAATAAACTCCTTCTGCCCAGTACTCGAATGCTGCTCAAAGGCACACTTTTACCTTCCTGTGGCACACGTTCCTCTTCCAAAACCTCTAGCTGACAAACAGATTCAAGTTTCTGAAGGACGGCGCCTACATGTAAAAAATAAATAAATAAATAAGTATATATATAGGAGAACCTTTCAAAAACTAGTATTTGCTGCATACTCTCAGATAAATATTGTTGTCGTAGGATGAATTGCGGTGGAGTGTCAACTTAGACAGGAAGTCATCCTGCTGTCACTGCCTACACTGTCCTGTTCCCTCAGGGCCTCTTTACCTGTGCAGGATTTGAGCCCTGAAGTACAGAGAGATCCTATCAGGCTGTGAATCAGCATTCTGCAACACCTGACATCGCAGGAGTCACTCGCATCCCTTGAAAAAGCACATTCATATGGAGATGCACTCACACACAAAGCCAGTGATTTAAACATTGTGCCTGGATACACGATAAAGAGAATCTCCTCATAATCCATTCAGCATCATCCTAAAGGAAAATAAAGCAGCACTCCATCCTGTTGGCAAAGCCTGTGTAATTTATGTTTGCTCTCTGTGGCATTGCCAAGTGACATGACCCATAAACAAGAATTCAGTGTTTTGGCTGTTGTGAACTTTTCATGGAGCAGAATTGTGATGGGAACTTGGGGTGTATGAGAGACCAAAGCTGTTAATTAATTAAGTGGTATACTAGTCTAAAATGTGCGTCGTAGTAGTAGGTTACTGTATGATACTAGACCTGTTTAGAATAGAGCTTTTCTATATTTAATGCACAAGGATGCAAATGCAAAGACAATTTGTAAATGTAATAGTTCCAAGTAATGCTATAATTTATTGGTACACTAATGTACTCTTGAAAATATTAGTATTTTGTTTTGTAAAGTACTATTACCAATTACATTTTCCTACTTTTTCCAGATGAGAAAATTAATTATCTTTTCTAAATGTCCTTTTAAAATACTATTTTCAGACTATTTCATTATTTTGACTCCTAACTAAAGGTCTAGTTGTACTAGTTTTCAGATATTGTCATCATGTATTATATATTGTGTGCATTACTATTTACAGCCAGCCTCCAGTGAGAGTCACAGTATCACAGCATAATCCAGGCATCCTGTCCCTAACCTAGTTTGTAAAGAACACGTCCCCTCACAGATAGTAATGTACCGCTTGTGTGCTGTGGGTGTTTACAATCACAGAAGTAGGTTCAATTAGTCAGCTGTCATTCATCTCTCGCTATTCATCGCATAGTAGGCGACTGTCTTTAATTACATAAGCTTATAGAGAATAAGATTGTAGGGATGCATCACGATCCATCACTTTGCACATTTACTTTGGGGTAAAAAAAAAAATTCTCCATGAGTGCCTGAGGATTTGAAGACCGTGGTAGAAATTGCAAAAATTGCAAAAGTAGAACAACCAAAAAGGAAATATCTTACTTAATGGCAGAATAAAAAAATCAATGACATCAGACACTGTGCTTTGAAAAGCTTCTAAGTTGTTTGAGTAAAAATATTTGCACTGTTATTAATTAGTGAAGGCTTGTAGATGACCAGTACGATATCGAGACTGGGCACGCTGCCCAAACTATGCCCTAGAATTCAATTCAGGAAACACATAGTTCAAGAACCTCAATGATCTTATCTGATGGAGGAATCACTCAATGTTACATATCTACGAATATAAAATGGCAGGTATTGGCGATAGGTTCCGAGCTGTGATTGCAGATTAACAATTTTTGGAGGGGGTGATGATTAAGTGCCATTGGTTTTATCCAAATGCACATCACCTTAGGAAAAACACTTTGGATGTTCAGTATGGTTCAGCATAATTAGCAGATATTTAAAGAGCTGCTTCAATATTTCAATTACTTCAAGGTATCTATATTGATAACAGTGGTTACTGAAGCATAACAAGCAATAACATACAACTAACCGATCCTGTGGTGGTGTTATTTCCTGAAATGACAAGGATCGACAAAAACAAAATATTATACAGTTCATTCACATCACAAAGATGGGGAGAAATGGATGAGTGACATCATCACACAAACAGTGGGGGGATATGTTGAAGGGCTTTCAAGGTTAACCAGTTCACATTCTTCCAAATTTCCTATACTTTATTCAATGTCCCAGTAGCTAGAAAACTGTGAAGTGTGTCAGATCAAAGTGTTACCCTTGAAGGTAAGTTACTCTGTACAGATCATTTCAAAGAATCTGTGATATACCCAAAACCTGAATTCTCCCCTGTGGACAGAAGCAGGTAGTAAAGCATTGATCACTCAGATGGCTACCACTAATGGCCACATTGTCATCACATTCAAATGAAAAGGCACATATTTCAATCTCTCCTGCTGCTTTCTCCCATTTGACTGTGTGTGGAAGTTCAGACTCGCGTGAGGCGTTTCACACTGCAATGAAGTGCACCGGAGCTGTAAGGATTATTAGCTGCTGTACATATTGTAGGGCTGGGCACTCTTCGCCCTTGTAGCCTTGTAATGATATGGAATACTACCCCCACGCTGCTGGAGAGCGTTTTGCGGGACGAGAATCCATTCCATAAATCAGATTGCATGCCTTCGGTGCTGGAGGGAAAGTGGAGGATTATCGTGACAAATGTATTGTTCAAGTTCATCCCAAAGAGAAATGACTGAAAACACTGGGACCATTCTCCATCATTATATGGATGGTTAATGTGTTGGTTACAATCGGTATGTGTAAGAATCATTCTTATAGCACTGTGTCTTCCATACTTATTATAGTCTACGTAATAGTTCTGCTGTTTCAGACTTTAGCACCGTAGGAATCAAATTATCCGCTTAATTCCTGTATCTGTAAAAGAAGGCACGGGGAGGTGTACCTAGGCCGTGGAAGTGTTTTGTGGTGCACTGTTGTTGTGCCTTTTAGTCTACAACTCTTGGAGTGTGCAATAACCTGGTTTTGAATTGCGAAACGCTTTAAAAAAACTTGAGTTATTATGGTCTTCTCTTCGTACCAGCAGCAAGTAGACAAACTGTGTGAAGGATTAAGAAAACACAACATCTTAAGTGTGTGTGCGATTCTGTTTATCTTGCCCGCTCTGAGGACCAATTGGAGAAAAACAAAAATATATAGCCATGCAGGCACAGGCTGTCCTTGTGCAGTGACACACGTGTGTATTATAATGGAATGTGTAGTGTAATGAATGGGATTTTAATTGGGATTTGGTGGCAAGGTCATGTTGACTGGCAACAGAAGGCAGCTGTGAGATGCGGTGCGAGACAGGCATGAGATGTGCTTGTTTAACTCGCTCGGTAAATCTCTTATATGCCCAGTGTGCCTACACTGAGGGAATGTTGCACAGTCGGCTGTGCTCTCGCCGCTGTTTATCAGGAGAATTCAGTGGGTCGCTTCTGAGAATAGTATTCACCCTCACACAGCCACGGCGAAGGCTGATGTTAGTAACCTTGCATTACTAAGCAGAGGTGACTTGCTGAATATTGCATCTAGCCACATTCAATTACCAAAAGTTAAATTACTGCTGTAAAGATAATGCCTTGTGTTACAAATTAATTTCTCACCCTCGTGGGAATAAAAAGGGGACCAAACATATGAGTCACGTTATTCCTAAATACAGCTATTTATTCCGAGAGATAAAATAACATTTCACATAATTGTAGCTGTTTAAAAATGCATTGAATGCGTGATTTGCATTCCGTTGAGTTACATCAGTTCAAAGCGGCGTGCTTACAAGCTATTTAAAAATATTGGGACCCTACATTTTTCTGCTAAGTAATGTGCATCACAGTTGAGAACAGAGAGCAGTGTTTTTTTTTTTCAGCTATCATCTAGATCCTAGAACAAGGCTGCCTTCTAATGGCAGTGATTCCAAGGCAAATGTGTATTGCTTGCCAAATCAAATTAACCCTTTTTGAGACTGAACTCGGCTGAGAAAGCTTACAAGGATACAAAAAAAAAATACAAATCTGTTTTCAGTACTTGTTTTATCCAGCAAGGAGTAGATTGATAACCCTTAGCCCTCCAGTTTATGTGCTTGATCGGCATGTACATGTGAGGAGCTGTTATGCAGCTGGGACTGTGGCAAATCTCGGTGGTGGACCACGGCCGACTGCCTAGTGACTCGTCCTTCTCTCCCGTAGCCGTCCTTCACATGAGGTGAAAAGTCGCATTCTTGTTCCAGAGATCCTGCCCTTTAAAGATCTGTGGATTGATCGTGTCTGGCATTTTTGTTAGGTGTGCTTCTTTTTGCACAGCTGCCCACTACTTTTGCATTCACAAGCTCGTCCTAAGGCTGTCATTGAACACAGAGTCTTGTGCATGTCATTGCCTTGTCGTGATCAGCAGCACATTACATGCAATGAGAGCGGTGTTGGGAGAAGGGCATCCTTTGTCAGGGGGATCTGGGTGGAGGGCACAAGGAGGAAAGAAGAGCACATGGCCAAAGCGGGGCTGTTTCACCGTCTGTAGCTACACACTATTGTTTTCCATTAACCCTTCATCTTTTGTAACAGGGTAAAAAAAAAAGTATTGTTTTACACTACCACATTAAGGAATTTGATCCTGAAATGCCTGCATGTACCCAGGATTCTGTTACAGGTCTTGGGTGTGTGCAGTGAAGTTAGTCTAACTAAAAAATAAAGTCTCTGATCAAGTGATGTACTTTCTTTACAGTATGGTTGTAACCACTAAAATCAATTACAGTGCTGGTTTATTTAATTTCATTGACTGTAAATATTACATTTTGTTGTATTTTGTAATAGCTAGAAGGAAGAAATCTGTCAAACCTCTATCAAGTAATGGAATGTGGTTCAAAATGTGTGTTTGGTCGTGGCATTAGTATTCTTGTAAGTTCAGTGTTCCTCAGATTGGTATGCCCCAATTCTACACATTTTATTTCATGTGCAGTTTTTCCCCCATTAGAATAACAAAGTTAAAGCTGTAAAAAGCTTCTGTTTAGTCTTGTCTTAAATCTCTGATGGGAGTTTCTCCAAATGCAAGCCAGGAATCGGAAGATACGACAGAATAGGAGACAATCCATCTTCTGCGGAAATAAATACCGTTATGTGAGTGTGTTATCAATGCCTCTATGTGTTTAAGCACATACGGATGTGTGTGGAATGTGGGATTGATGTGAGCCTACTTCCTCCTGTGCTTTTCTCCTCGACTTCCTAACGGCCTTGTTATAAAAGTAACGGAAATCCACGTAAACCAAGGATTGGTCCTGAACCTGAAGTGTAACAAGAGATGAGATTATTCTGCCCATAAATTCACTGAAGGTCATTGAGAATAAAACACAAAGCTTTGCAAGTCAGGCTTTAAAAGAGGTATACGTTGACAATAGAAGCATGGTTATACACTTGGTTTGCACAACCATACATAGATAAACATGTTGCTATTTGTGCTACAGAACCAGGTCTCCAGTCTGCAGACTGCAAAGGTCACTCGCTTACTTTGACTTTGGTTTCTGCAAGTCTATCCAAGTATCATTTTCAATATACTTTCATTTACACAAAATTATATACTATGAGAGTGAGAATTTTATCAAATGGTCAGGCACATCAGAATAAATAGGGAAAAACATGTAAAAACTGATTATTTTTGTATTGTTTCAATATGAACTGCTGCCTTAGAAATAATTTTAGCATTATTTATATATATATATATATATATATATATATATATATAAATAATTTATAATAAGGTTACTTATAACCCCACTCTAATATTTATTTATTTTGCATTCATTTAAACAGTTATCCTTTTAAAACTTGATTTTATATTCTTAGATTTCAGTTAAGTTAAATTGAAAGAAAATGGCAACTCAAAATCTGTGAGCTGATGATGACCTGACTGATGTGAAAGAGGTTGTTTTTATAGTCATTGTTTGTGCTTCATTCATAAATCACTAGCTGTTTCCCAATCAGTCTGGACACTGCACTCCTGCAAAGACTGGACTGTGTTCACTGAGATCAATAGTAGCCCGGTCTTCTTTGCCAGTTATTTACTTTCCTTGGATTTTTTTTTTTTACATTTCTTTCAGATCCTTCACAATTAAAATAACTGCTTTGCTTTTGTGTGAAAAAAATATATATTTTCAAATAAACGTGAGATAATGTCTGGAGAAGCTAGCTTAGTAAGAATTAGTGAACATATCAAAGCACATACAACTATCTGTATGGAAATTAAGATATTTGTTTAGCACTTAAGCACATTCAAATGACTGGGAGAATCATCAAATATCCCAAGATTATTGTTTTTCTTGAATGTTGTGTTCATATACAAGACCTCCAGAGAGGGAAATCAATTTGCAAAGGGGCTGATATCTGTAGGGAATTTAACATGTTTCCATTGAGTGTCAAAGTCAGATAATAGAGATGACCACTTTTTAAAACATCATATTTTACTTGACAGTAGCAATCTAGTAGCAGTCTCCTTGGATACCCATATTCACTTAGAAGGTAATTACAACTCTGGCCAACTCTGAAGCATTGCTTTATCAATTTTCTTCTCTGGTTTCTGCCATTATTGGGAAAAAAAGAGAAAGATAAGCTTTTGCAGTTGTAGCCATTGTGTTTTAAGTGATAAGAGTTCTCAGGAATCCTTTTTGATTGTCTTGGTTGGTTCAGTTGGTTCAGCTGGACGGAAGAAATAAAATCTTATATGTACTGAGAAATGTCTAATCAAAATTGCAGTTTATTTTACACAATTGCTATGACATTGGCAACAGCCTAGAAGTGCTTAAAACTGGAAAGAAACAGCAGGTTGTTTTCTGCTCACAACTTTGTCTATATTGTGTGATTTAAAGTAAGATAATTCTGAAGTTTGTTTTCTCCCTTCTATATTAACAAATGAACCCACACAGATTTAAACATTCAGGGTCAGTTTGCGTTTTTAGAATATAATAGGGACAGAGAATACATTTGAGATCTTTAAATAACCAATTGAAAATATTTGATCGCCTCTAAATGTGGCCATTGGTTTAGATTGTTAAAATTTTACTTTCAATTTATGATTTTCATATACAGTTATGGATGTTCTTCTGGTTTCTACCAGTCCCTTTATTTTTAGATTCAGACACTATCCTTAAAGTATGCACAGATACAGTTTACTGATCATTTCCTGTATGATACTGTTTAATAAATTGATCTTGTTCCTGAGGTCTTAGAATCCTTAAAATCATAAATCTCTTTCTCATAAGAGAAAAAATTTAAATGTTGTCATCACACTGTATATAAGTGGCTAGCCTTCCACACTAATTTCTTTGATAAAGTTTTTGGACAAATGTCCTAAGCTGCATCGGTAGTAGTGCAGATATGATGCTGAGTGCACATTCAAAATGGCTGCCTGGCTGCTCAGCCCCAGTGGTGACTGCTCTTCAGTGCTCAGAAAAGGTTGCAGTGGGGCATTGCTGTGAAGTGCTTTTACAAAGTGTGCTGAAGAGGGGAATGGGAACTGAATTTGATGTTGTTTTTTGTTACACACCTGCAAGAACAATAATGAAGTTTCTATTTATATTGTGAAAAAAGAATCTCAGTTCAGACTAATATGGTCCTTAATAAATCTGAAAACATTAATCATCTTAGTTGTTCAATTGAAGTTAGGGAAGACTGATCCATTACATTTGTCAAGCTGACAGAAGAATGAAAGTGCCAAGTTGAATAATAATGATCTCTGCCTGTGGAAAGCCATTTCTGAGGTAGACAATTTATGCTACAAAGCATATGGGTTACTGTATTATTCTGTGCATCGCGAGTGCAGTCGTGACATCTTATATCTATCCGTCTGTTTTTACATAGCTTGCCATTGTTGTGTAATGCAGCGCTCTATTGTTTGTGTGTTAAACTCTTAAGATTTAAAGTTTTTATTTTCTAGGTGAAAGTATAAGGCATCTCTCTTCACCTGTGTTAGAGTCTAGAAATCTAAGAAGAAAGGATTTCCTCGTAACAGGATGTGGGACATTTTGAGAATAGAATCTTGGATTGTAATTCTGAGTTCTGTACGTCAATATTCCTTTCCTCCATCCTGCCAGCAGACTGGGGTAACTTTAGTAAATCCTCCTCCACTCAGTCTCCCGTTCTCGGTGTTATGCGTGTGGTGAAGCTATCGATTGCCAGCGGAGGAGAAGCCCGTGCCATGTTCTTCTAATGCTTAGCAAAGAGTGAGGAACCGGCTCCTCTCGCCAGAGTGCACCTACAGCGCTGCACAAGTCTGGCAAGTGTCTCCATGGATTCTGACCTTCTGCTGCACCCGTAAGTGGGTCGACAGTTGCAGCGTACCATGCTTCCAGTACACGGAAAAGTGCTTTGGTGTCAGGGCTGGTGAACCACTTCAGAGGAGAAATGTTTTATTTCCCAGGAAAATCTTCTCTGTCAGCTGTTTTTCCATCTGTAGTCGATAAATGTGTAATGGCTACTTATTAAAAACATCTACTGAAAAGCAAATGTGAAAGAGGCCTCATTTTATCCTGTTCTTGGAAGGACAGGCTTGTCCATGCTTGTGATTGCTTGCTTGTCTTACAGTTTAAAATAAAAGGCGATAACAGATGTAATATATATTTTTTAAGCGGAGGGAGTGCTTTCGGGGTGGAATAGTTGAAATGCTACATGGAGCTCGCTCATGAAAGCTCTGAAGAAAATGCTGAAATTGTGTTTTATCCTGTAAGTAAAGGATTAGGATTCTGAATTGTGATATGTTCATGAAAGCCCTTCATGTTCAGACGTGCCACTACAAGCAGCGCTGTAGTGAAGCAAAACCGCCAAAAAAGTGGGAGCAATCAGACAGTGGACCCTGAAAGAGATCTATCAGAGTTAAGTATCAACACATGGCTTTATCTGACCCACATGCACTTTGTCATTTAACTCAGCTTGGACAGGACCTTTGGAGATTCAAGCGAAGAAACCGTATTCGTTTTTCAATCAGATTCCAAGTTTATCAGTTTTCCACTACAGTGGAATATAAATGCAGGTCCCTCTGACCGTTCCGTAATTATGTGTGGAAAAGGCCGGTTTACTGCTCTGATTTGTGTATGTTGGTGTAAGCGGCTTCTATTGTCATTTAACTTTTCCTGTGTGCTGATTTTGTTTTTTTTTGCATCTTCTGGGCAAATTCTGACTAATGATATATTGAGTAAGCCAATTGTGTTGACTAATTGAAGTCACCTCTCACTGCTTGTGTTGCGTGTCAGTCATTTTAATCTGCATGTTTTTAAAAATGAATAGCATTATCTCAACCATTTAGTGTTGACAATGGAAAATGTATTCCTTATATTTTCTAAAGGTCACTTTAAGTTCCACTGTCAATTATTAGAACTCCCACTGTCCAGATTTGTAGCCCTGTTTCTTTTCAAACCCTGTTTGGTTATTTTAAAAGTTGTTTGAAAACTCCTAAAGAAGGTGTAGCCCAAATGCATGCCTAAAGTCCATGAATGAAGGCATTGAATTTAATTCCTTTGGTTGGGAATTTGCAGGACAGAGGGGGTGCTTCATTATTGATGTGAGTATAAGAAAGACAGGTCTGCATGCATCTATCAACACCAGCTGAATAAACTGTGTGCAATGGATGAAATAATAATGATACGGCGGGTCTGAAAATAAACCTGCCCAGAATTTCCTCTCAGGAGCGAGAGAGCACTTCACAGGCAGGCCTTCAGCGAGCACAGACTGCACCCCCTGCCGAAATTCAAATTAAAAAACCCATTTACTGTGATCGGCATCGGTGGGGGGAGGGGGACATTTAGCTGGATCTTGTGTTTTTTCTTTCTTTTTCAAGATGACAGAAGCCCTTTTTGCAACCTCCCTGCACAGGAAGAGAAGAAAATAAATTAAAAAAGAAAGCAGAAGAAAACCATTAAATTGAAAATGTATGAGTGTAAATGGTGGATTTTCTGCAAAAGGGTAGATAAACTTTTTTTTAAGAAATCAATTTTCCATTGAGATTTACACTTTTTTTTTTCCTTCACATTATTAAATTAGGAAGAAATTACAATTTACTGTACTAGTCTTAAAATACGACTATTCTATATAAAGAAATATAATAGCTAATATATATCTTCCATACATTTGGTCCGTGGGACTCATATAATATTTTTAAAAGGAAATGCGTGTACGTATAAAATGTAAAGGAGTAGCCACAATCTTTACCTAATTTTAGCTACCTTGTTTTGAGTGAATGTTCACAGCAGTAGCAATTTACATGAATGGGTTATGACTTGTATTAAGCATCCAGTTGAAATCAGTTTAGGAATCTATTACAGAGTTTGTCTAAGAGTTGGCTTCATACATGCAAAGAAAATTGCATTTCGTTGCTCTAATGAAATAGCAATTTTGCTAGCGATAACGGTAAGAGATTGAGTGGATGGCTCAAACCTAAAGACAATCATCTGTCTTGTCTCATGGTGAAAATAGATCTGCCTCGATTCATGCTCCCTCACAGACTGGGGTTAAAAAGCAAGAGTGGGCTGTAGCAACCACTACACCACTGGACTTATATATAAAATCTGTTTATGAATTTTCTTCCACTAGGGATGAAAATCTGATAACATTTTAGGTGAATTTGACTTTAAGAATTATTATTGTAAAACAAGTATTGTATTTGAACTACATCATCTTCTATAAAAGTGTAACAGTCATACTTACATAACCTAAGCTATACATTTTAAAACCTATCAAAAAGATTTCAAAGGACGTCTATTTAGGCTGCAAAACAAAAAACTGACTGCTTCAGCTAATATAACAACTTTAATACTTATTTCTTACTTGAACCGTGTTTCACTTTTTGCAAATCGTCAGGGGGATTTCAGCTTCGCCTCCTGTAACCTTTCATCTCATGTGGCCTCAGAAGACAAATATGCTGCACTGACTGAACTTAAAAAAAATCACTCATGCATTGTAACTTTTGTTCTCCATCAGAATGCTTACTAAACTGAGACCTGGGAGTCCCTGGAGGGCTCTGGGGTTCCTCAGTACTACCCTACAACATTCTCATAACATAAAATGTGTATTAATTAATATTCTTACCTTATAATCACTAGGAGTGCTTGCTTAAATAATTGAATTATACATCTGCCTTGGACACATATGAAGCATGCAGATTTAAGCAGCCACACAATACGTGCACTTTTGTTTTCTTCTACAGACCTTTAAACAGAGTTGTTGTCGTTCAGTTTCCGAGTTTTTACTTTGGAGCCTCAGATATTCTTGTAGTTGAAAAATGTGCGGGCTGTGCTTAGGAATCTACATTGTAACGCACAGGGAATAAATGGTCTCCTACGCACTAAAGGTAGAGATTATGGAAATGGTGACATCTTCTAGCCTCTATGAAACGTATCATTCTGATATCTATTACATTAAGATAGTTTTTGTAAAGCCTAGTTCCCCTTGGGTAAGGAGAGGATCTGAGGGGTCTTGCATATATGCACTGCACACTTCTCTCCCCATCACAATGCTCCATTGCATTGCATGCTGGGACAATGTCACCGGATTTTAAGATGGCACTCAATTGATTATGCTGGTCCTCCCCTGGACCCCCTGTTCATTGTAGCCGCAGGATTTTGCACTTGTGAGCAGTGTGCAAGGGGAATTTCACACTGTTCCTCCAGGCCATAGTAAATTGATTGAGAGGAGAAAAGCCAGGCAAAGATTGTGTCAAGTAACTAAGTTTCCCTGCGCTGGGAGGCATGATGGCCAAAAACATAAATGAAAGAATAAATAGAAAAACATCGTAAAATAGGCTGGGCTTTGCAAGGTAATCTTCTAACAATACTTGCCACTGTTCCCTAGTCAAACTGATTTAGTAACTATCAGTATTCAGCTTATAAATTTCCCCTGCGTGGAAAGTAATGCATATCAAATGAAGCTGTCTTCCAGGTCGTGTTTATCTATCTATCTATCTATCTATCTATCTATCTATCTATCTATCTATCTATCTATCTATCTATCTATCTATTTATTTATTATCAGAAGATTCTCTTAGACTGGTGGAGAAAATATCTGCATCTCAGAACATGTTCCTTTATATGTCCGTAGTAAGCCCCTCTTCTGTATGTGACATGGGATGTTCTGTAAGGGTGAGTTTGGAAATACAATAGTAACCTTGTAATACTAGTATTTTCATAGTTTTATAACTCACACCAAAATAAACTTTATACAAATAATTATCTAGCTCTGTCTGTCTTGCACCGAAGGAATATAAAGTAATAATCTATGAAAACTGTGAATAAAACATTTGTTTACAGCACTCGGTGGTTCAGGCAGTTGCAAAACATAACTTCAGAAAAAACTCAAATATACATTAATTATTTCACAAACTGAAATGTAATATGAAATAAGTCTATTTGTTATGGAAAGCTCAACTCCCACACAAGCCGCATGCACTGGCAACAGATGAATAACACCTGCAATATACTACAGTATTTACTTACACTATTAGTTTTACAACTGAACATATAGAAATGACAGCAGTACATTTCAGTATATTAAATAAAAAAATCAAAAAAATAGAACTGAAATTACTGCTACAGGAGCTTAGGCAGGTCTTTAGGACACGTTTAAATGGCTTTGCAGGGAATACGTTTTGGTTAAAATGGGAATTACAATTAATCTGTTGTAGAGCACATTTATCAGCAAAACATTATGATATTGTCAATATGATTCCTGTACACAATTCCAATCGTATAAAGTATATGCATCTGATCTATGCGAGCGATTATTTTTGTACCGTGAGCCTTTCGCATGAGTGGTTTCTGTAAGTTCTGTAGGCGCCCAGGGTTCGGCTTGCTGGTGGAGGTTTTTCTCAGTTTTTGTCCTGTTGAGATGGAGCGTTTAATCAGCATAGCCCTTTCTGTGAGGAACAGGCATGCCATGCAGGCACCCACTGTCATACTCTTTGTGAAGTCGCTTCCATCCATCTGCTTAGCCGTACAGTGGACAGAATGACATTCACCACAGTGGAAGACACCAGAACGGGTATTCGGCAGCGTTGTGTGTTGCGGTTTCTGCCTTGATTGTTGCTTTCTCATGTTGACTGCCTAATCTTAAGATCTCTAAAGACGTATTGTGTGGAAGAATAAAGGGGAGCCTTTGCAGTAACCACTCAAGAATTTAAATGTAAAGGTTATCAAACAGAGGGCCTAGCATTGTCTAGCCACCTTTTATAGTAATGACAGAATTTCTGTAGGGATGCTATTTAAAAGTACTGGTCGCTAGTGATGACAGATTCCGAATACTCCAAAAAACCTTGTCATTCATTACATCACTTTATATTTTTGGACAGCTGTGTTAAGCAGAAACTACAATAGGGAATCACTAAGAATACATATGATAGAATCCACAGCTAGCAAGAAAATTAGAGAAAGCAGATGATGTAAACAACTCCCTTCAGCTTTAATTAAGAAACATCAATAATTACAAGGCTATATTTTCATTTTATTGGTGCAGTTTCCTTATCTATGTCAAACGATTTTTTTTTTGCTTTGTTTTTTGTTGTTGTTTTTCTTATTGTTTTTTTTTACCTTTACCTCTACTGACAAAGGGTAATTAAAATGTAACTTTATGCTGTATGATTGGGAGATAATTGCAGAGAACTATCCACTTCAGTAATTGAGATTGAATTTGTTTTATATTAAATTATGCAGGATTCTGCCTAAAACGGTATCTTTACACTAGTTTTAAGACATTGCAGTAGATTTCCATACGAGTCAACTAGCTGTGCAAAATCCAGAGTTTGTATGCTTCCATTAAATATATTCTAACCTAATTCTAAAATGTTTGCAGTATAATATGTGCAAACTATTGTGTTCAACTGTTTTATTGTGCATTGTACAGAGCAATGAATAAATCAATTGTCTCAATCTTTTTCACACAGCCTAAAATGATTTTGATATTGTTTCCCTCTTATAATTGGTCACTTATGGATTATTGGTTATATCAGCTGTCAGTGGTTCCATTCAATAAATCGACTGATAGACGGATTAATTCCATGTTGTAGATATTTGTAAATCAGAAAAATCACTTTATTCCCCATCTCTCTCCAACATTCTCAGATTGATTGGCTGACTTCCATTTTTAACTTCCGAAAGATTATTAATGAAATATACACTACTGTTCAAAAGTTTGTGGTCACTTAGAAATGTCCTCTGAAAGAAAAGCTATTTTTTTGTCTATTAAAATAACCTCAAATTGATCAGAAATACAGTGTAGACATTGTTAATGTTGTAAATGACTATTGTAGCTGGAAACGGCTGATCTGTAATGGAAAATCTACATAGGCGTACAGAGGCCCATTATCAGCAACCATCAGTCCTGTGTGCCAATGGCACGTTGTGTTTGCTAATCCAAGTTTATCATTTTAAAAGGCTAATTGATCATTGGCTACCCTTTTGCAATGATGTTAGCACAGCTGAAAACTGTTGTGCTGATTAAAGAAGCAATAAAACTGGCCTTCTTTAGACTAGTTGAGTATCTGGAGCATCAGCAATTGTGGGTTCGATTACAGGCTCAAAATGGCCAGAAACAAAGAACTTTCTTCTGAAACTCGTCAGTCTATTCTTGTTCTGAGAAATGAAGGATATTCCACGCGAGAAATCGCCAAGAAACTGAAGATCTTGTACAACGCTGTGTACTACTCCCTTCACAGAACAGTGCAAACTGGCTCTAACCAGAATAGAAAGAGGAGTGGGAGGCCCCGGTGCACAACTGAGCAACAGGACAAATACATTAGAGTGTCTAGTTTGAGAAACAGACACCTCACGGGTCCTCAACACCAGTCTCAACATCAACAGTGAAGAGGTGACTCTGGGATGGTGGCCTTCTAGGCAGAGTTGCAAAGAAGACTGGCCAATAAAAAGAAGATTAAGATGGGCAAAAGAACACAGACACTGGACAGAGGAAGATTGGAAAAAAGTGTTTGAGGTGTTCAGATCACAAAGAAGAACATTTGTGAGACGCAGACCAAATGAAAAGATGCTGGTGGAGTGCTTGACGTCAAGCATATTGGAGGCAAGGAGATGGTCTGGGGGTGCTTTGGAGGTGGTAAAGTGGGAGATTTGTACAGAGTAAAAGGGAGCTTGAAGAAGGAAGGCTATCACTCCATTTTGCAACGCCATGCCATACCCTGTGGACAGCGCTTGATTGGAGCCAATTTCCTCCTACAACAGGACAATGACCCAAAGCACAGCTCCAAACTATGCAAGAACTATTTAGGGAAGAAGCAGTCAGCTGGTATTCTGTCTATAATGGAGTGGCCAGCACAGTCACCAGATCTCAACCCTATTGAGCTGTTGTGGGAGCAGCTTGACCGTATGCTACATAAGAAGTGCCCATCAAGCCAATTTGTGGGAGGTGCTTCAGGAAGCATGGGGTGAAATCTCTTCAGATTACCTCAACAAATTGACAACTAGAATGCCAAAGGTCTGCAAGGCTGTAATTGCTGCAATGGAGGATTTTTTGACGGAAGCAAAGTTTGAAGGACACAATTATTATTTAAATTCAAAATCATTATTTCTAACCTTGTCAATGACTGTATTTCCTATTCATTTTTCTATATTTCCTATTCAAACTCATGACATGTATGTTTTCATGGAAAACAAGGACATTTCTAAGTGAACCCAAACTTTTGAATTGTAGTGTATATTTGTTTGTTCTTCTGGGATTAGGAACTAGATATAACCACATTCTGTAAATAAATAAATTTGTCTGAAGCCCCTTGAATGTTGGCCTTAGACTACTTTATTCACAGACATGGGCAATTTAGAGTTAAGGTGAGCTATCACACTGTCTGATTTAATTGTGATATTTCAGTCCTCAGGCTGAACTACATGGAAATCCTTACTGGTCATTGTTTATTACCTTGTCTTGAGTTGATTAACCTCTCAATGGTCAAAGGGTCAATAATGAATGGCAGGGAATCCTTGTGGCAGCCCTCATGGATTTCCTTAATCGGCCTCAGAAGGGACGAAAGTTTATCCTGAGACACTTAAGCACATCCTGAAGACAAGGAGGCCGGGGCCATTGTTTGTTTGCACGAGTCATTTAGCACATGCATTTGTCCATTTTTGGAAAGCAATCATGATTGAATTACAAGTAGAGAAATACATCTCTTTCCAAATGTCTTATGGTAAATGTCCTTGTCTGACGGTACATTGCCCAGATATAGAGCTGACACAGACTTGGAACACAACTTCCAGTGCTAGAAATGAATTAAGAAACAGCAGGCATTTTTTTCAACTATTTCTTCCAAGGGTCATCTGTTAAATTATCCACCATATTTCATAGGCATAACAGCTAATGATTATTAAAAATGAACAGTCTGATGGCACCTGGATTTATTGGAAGTAGAGCAGCTAGATAGCGCAGAGTACTGTCCAGTACAGTCTCAATAATCATTAGCACCGGATTAGCAGTCGGTTGTCTGTAGTCATAAATACCCATTTGTTCAGAGTTGTTCAGCAATGGAGATGCAGCCTTGAGGGAATAGCAGGTGATATGTTCCTCTCTCTTATTGAAGGAACTAGTCTCTATTTGTCTATTAGTAGAACACAAACATTTCAGCAAACCATGATGTAGCCAGACCTAAATCACCACCTGCAATGACTAAATTAAATATTGACTTATTTTATTGACTTCTAGATCTAATTTGAAGTGATCATAGAGAAGACATAATGGTGCAGAAAATGGCCGTGTATATAATCTGTGCTGTCATCCCAGTTAAGTGTGGGATAACTGGTGAAGCAGGATAGACTGGTGTGAATGTTCGGGGTCATTGTTCCCAGAAAGGGCATTCCCAAGCCAAAATGTCGGACACGTCACTTTTGACATGGTTTTATGAGCCTGGTCTCCAGCATTCAGAATGGAACACAGCCACAAATAAATTAATAGCAGCTAATTGGAAATCTTTGGCCGCGACCGATTCCTTAATTTTATTCTTCAAATCTGGAGACTAACACATGCCAGCAATATCTCAATATCGCAAAAGTAGCGCAAAAGTATTTAAAAGTAAACGATATGAGAAGGACTGCCACAGAAAGTACCTTTGCTGGAAAGGAAGGAGGATATTTGGCAAGCAAAACAAGATATTCTCTTGTTTCTTTGCCACCAAGTGCAGCTCTATCAACACCTTCTAATTATAAACGTTTCAAAATATTATGAAATTCCATAACATAATGGCTAATAATCACTCTAAGGACTCCAGAGAGGCTCTAGGGGTAAAAGCCTTTGCTTGTAGCACAAGTTGACTCAGATAGTTCAGACATTGCTGGTTTGAATCTTGCATGATGGTTTTCTGTGACTGGGATTCCCAATGGGGCGACATTCAGTCGGCTATAAGGCTTAGGTGGGCTTGACGTTTCCATGGATTGATGTGGAACTGTGGCTTAACAGGTGCCTTTGGCCTGAAGTCTTGCAAGTAAGAGCTACACAAGTCCTACATACAATGCTGTAGAGTTGCAGTGTGGAACGAGGAAGATGTCTTGAAAGTGAACACTTCCAAAGATGCATGTAAACTGCCTGCATCTCTCCGGTGTAAACACAGGAGATGAGTCCGTTAACCATGGGCAATTCAAATGAATAGATGGGATTAACAAATACGTGTAACATCATAATTTTCCATGTTAATTGATGTGCTTTAATAGAGTGAAATCATAATTTGCACAGTATCAAACAAAACTATAAATGTTTTTGATTTGTTTTTTAAATTGTAATGTAGTCATATTTATACTATACAGGTAGATGAAGTATGGCACAGCAGATTTGGAGGTAATTGGCCCATAACTGAGAGCTAGAGATGGAGCTAGCAGAGCAGACCCAGAAATTGCTGAGGGAGGTTGAATGAGAAAAAAAATAATGATAAGACAAATCCCGCTTCTGAGTGTGATCCTGTGGCTCCTACCGCAGCAAATATGCACCAGTATTACAGGTAAGCCTAGGAAAGCGCCCCATGCAAACCCCCATACAATGGCATGAGAAGCAGTGAATCTAACAGGAGCCAACTGCATTGAATTATTTTACTTCTGTAATTCTAACAGTAGGGGCTTGTACAAGAAGCAAATTTATGTACAGGGCTGACCACCTTTGAAAATGAGAATTTCTTATTGAAATCCACAGTGTCAATATTTGCCACTGGGTTCTGGCAAATGTGCTGATGTAGAGAGCTGTTACAGTCAGTGTTGTGAGGAATGGAAAGAATCACAAATCAGCTTGGAGACAATTTTATTAGGGATCTGTTGTAGCTGCTTTCAGGAGAGTCGTGTGAATTTAAAAAATACTCTATTATTGACACAAACATTATTGCATTTTCATTCAGCTGTTCAGAATGGCAGTACATTGAATCTTTCTTTTGAAAACACGGTGAAAGCGCATAATAATGTCTGATGGTCAATATTTATAAACCTGCCAAGGTAGAAAAATAGCCTGGCCACATAAAAATATTGTATCACACAAATGAAGTCAGTGAATAAGAAACAGTTGTGACCATCCACAGAGAATTTCGACAGTTTTTCTTATGGCAGAACAGCTGCATTTTCCCAGTGATCTATTTTATAATTTACACCTTCAGTGCAATGCATTTTACTGAAGCAATAATACAGCTGTTTTTGTTTTATATATAAGCCTAGCAGTTTAATTTCTCAGAACAGCCCTTTTATTAGATTTAATTACAAATATTTATGATTTTCTGAAAATAATGCTTTTACACATTAAAAAAAAGTTTTTCTTCTAATTTGCAAGGTTGTGAAATTAATTGACATAAAATTGTTGAATTATATAGAAGCACTTCACAAAGTAATTGTTTGGAAATGTCACTACTATTAGTCTTTTTAGATTTAAACGCAAAGTTTGGAGATGATATTGGAGTTAATTTACTACTCATCTTCAATAATTGTGTGGGTATGAATGTATACATTATTTTGTTATTTCTCCTTGCTAATGTTATTAATAGTCCACTCCTTTTCCTCCAAAATGATATTTAGAGTTGTGCAGATGTAAGTTACCCAGCTCTGAAAAGGGGGTCCAGTGTGTCAGCTGTGTCTCTGGTCGTTTTCCGCCCCAGTTGCTCTCCCTGCTTAACCCTATCCTGGGCTGAGCAGAACTGAAGTGAATTGTGACCTATTTGTCAGTGTGCAGTGACAGTGTGTTGCAGGCCTGCTGGTTTATGAGGCCCCAGGGGATCCCGTGGGGGGGATCCCTCTCTGTCACTTCTATGGCTGACAACTGCAGGGAGCTTTATCAATGGGACCCCCGGAGTCATGGCCTGCTGCTGCCACACAAGGGAAAAAATGACAACTTTATTTTCCAAGAAAGTAATCATCCTTTTTGCTGAAAAAGGGATCTAGTGCTCCTATTAAAATTGAAAATAATTAAAATCTCGTAATTAACATCAGAGTTTGTTCTTCTTATTGGTGGTTAGTGGTAGACACAGTAGCAGCTGTAGTGCAGGTAGAAGCATTTAAGATAATAAATATTCTCTCACTAGATGGGTGCTTAACTGTCCATAGATAAAGTACTGCAATTATGGCCAAAACAAGAACTAAGGGTCTAAGGAGTCTATTTACTTACCTGATGTAATTCAAACTGACTTCTTAAAAACAAGGTGGGTGGAAATACAAAGTGGGGAAAAAAAACAAACCATTTCATTGCCATAAGTAATGCCTTTCACATTTGAACTGAATGTGTGTGCATGTGTGTGTGTACAGTTGCCTACAAAATTATTGGCGCCCTAGATAAAGATGTGCAAAAAAGGCTGTATAAAATAAACATGAGGTAATGAGCTATATTGTAATTTTCAGTACTATGTGCACCCTCTCCTTGCAAGGATAACGGCACTGAGCCTTTTTCTATCATTTTGTATGCGATTGGCATACACATTGGGAAGGGATCTGAGACCATTCCTCCATACAGAGTCTTTCCACATCCTTGATATCCTTCGGTCTGTGCTTATGGTCTGCCCTCTTATATATGTTTTTTTTTTTTAGCATGAATGTTTCTCAGATGGATTATACAACATCTTATCTTACATCCTGTAAATAAGGTTAAGAAACTACAGAAACAGTAAGGCTCTTATAGAAGGTTTCCGTTCTCCACGGGGCTGAGTGTGGGACACTAGAGTGAGATAAGGCTATTCCCCTGATTAAGACAGAGGTTTTCAATTGAATGCTGGAAGTTACAGTTGATCTTATCCAGGTTCATCCCTCTATACCATCAGAGTGAATAGGTGCTTGTCGTTCACCTCTGCCTCCTTTAGGTTTGGTTCATTCAGTCATCTAATGAATTCGCTACAATTCTCTGTGCAATGTCCTTGCTACCAGTTTTTCTTTACAGTGTGTAAAGAAAAATAAGTAACTTTGTCTGATCTTCATATTATTTTCGGAAACCGTTCTGGATGGTTTATTTTAAATTATTTTAACATATCATACATCCCCCAGTATTTATTTCCCCCATTTCTATTATACTTACAGCTGAGTTTGGAAAGTTTAGTAAAATAAGCCCCTGACACCAGGAAGAGGAAGTGGTTTATTCTCCTTGCCCCTTGATTGACTCCTCTCCCCTTTCGACTGATTTGGTTTCAGTTGAGTGGATTGTTTACAACTGGTGTGAAGAAGGCTGAGACAAGTGGCCAATGTTAAGGGAAGTGTGAAGCTAGTTTTGACGGGCTTAGAAGAATACGAATAGTATAAGAAATCCAATTAGTAATGAGTTCACAGAACCACAGGGAATCAATAAGATGTTTATTAGATAAAGGTAATCAAATAATATAGGGAAACAGGTGACAGAGATGTGGAGGATCAACAGACTTAGCAGAGGTTCTGAGCCCAGAGGAAAATAGTTGTGGTCATTTTATAGGTCGAGAAGAAAAAGCCCATATATGGGAATAATTGGAAGAATCAATTAATATTCATTAAATGCTGATTAATATGCAAGTCTAACAGATTATATTGGCTACTGAATAATCAACAATATAGCTAATGAGTAGAAATGTCAAACCCTTTGGTGCAGTTCCACCTCGCCACTTCTGTGACCTTGTGGATGACTCTCAGAAACAACAGGAAGGTTTGTTATCAATGTGATCATGTTGACCTCATCCCCAAAAAGTGTCACGGCAGGGAAATCAGATGTTTTGAGAACTGAGTGTCTGCTACAGAAAGAAAGGCAGATACACAAAGGCCTTGCATAAGCCAAAATAAATTATTTTGGACAAGTTCAATATAGTTGCTGATCAATACTACACATTCTCACAATAGATTGTAATTTTCACAGTCTGTGCTGGGTATGCTAGAAAAAAACTGAAAATAACAAAAAACAATTGTAGTTCTCAATTGAAGTGTCTTGCCTAGCTTGTCAAAATCAACAGAAAAATGTCCACAGAAAAGCAAACACATCTTGCTTATACAGAAGAATGTGATTACATTCTTGAGGTTAATCCCACTTTTCTACCTTACTTTTAGCAACACAGATTCTGTATCTGTGCTTTTGCAAAGAAAGTTCAAGGAGAATCGTCAAGTGATACGTTATGGCGAGTGCTGCCATTTACATGCAAATTAGTATGGATTGTGTGTCCATAAGCGTTGATACATAATAAAATATAAATGACTGACAATTATCTCCGCGTGTTATTGATTGATTTATTTTTGCTCTATTTTTGCCCATGCATGGCTTATGAGGCAGGGGATGGAGTTGCGCATGGCTCCCGGAATGTGCCAGAATGTTTTGTCCCTGGGCTGCAGACGTGTTGCGCAGTCTTTGCTTCCAAACCATGGCCGCTTTGAAAACCACTTCCTCGTTTGCTCACAACTTCAGTGCTTGATGCCGTTTGTTGGTGTTGTTCTTTGTAGTTGCATCTGTCCCTGGTTATTGTCAGTGGGAGTCCATCTGCTGCTTTGCATGAGCCTAAATCTCCTTGCAGCTTGCAGCGCTGAATGCCTGTGTACAAACACACAGGCCTTGTCCAATTCCACCCCCCTCCCCCTCTCTCCCCCTGATCTCTTTTCGTAGAGGAGCCAGCTGTCCCCGTTCCCTCCCACTTCTTCATTAAAAAAAATAGTTTCCCTGGGTTTGCATCTTGTCACTGTTGTTAGCAATGACACTGTTTGTCTGGGCCTAGCATTCAGGGCAATGGCGTACAACTGAGACTGAGCAGAAGTGTCTTGATAGCGCTGCTGTTTTGGTGTTTTGGATGCTAGTAGTAGGAAAGGGAGCTTGGGATGTTTTTAAATACTGTTTTTTCTATAATGTGGAAGAATGGTGTAAATATGGCTTGAAGCTGACGCTCTCCCTTTTCAAGCTATGTTTAATTTATATTTCTTATTCCACAAAGACCTGTTCACAGTCATCGACATCTGTCAACTCGAAACTGCTTTAGAGGTATTAAAGGCGAAAAAAGTCAATCTAAATACATGAAGTTATTTTGAGAGAATTGATACAAAATATATTTATATATATATATATATATATATATATATATATATATTTTTTTTTTTTTAATCAAGGGACATAGCAGTTCATTTAAGCCATACAATTGTTGGGTTTCTGATCAGTATGGATAAACAGGCCATACTAACACATTCGTACATGTACAAATACATCAAGCCTGTCGTGTAGTGTCGTGACTCTACGCTTATGAAACCCTGTGCAAGACAATCAAGCCCCTGGCCTCATCCTTGTATGTTATTAGGAGGACCATTTACTTTCCCCTGTTTCCTCTCTGTGCCGGCAAGTGTGTTGATAAGCTCTTTTCTGTGAGACTGCTTTCCCCGCACCCTGGGTGCTGACGAAGCACTTCCTTCCTTTTGCCTGTTTGATGTTTTTCTCGGTGCCAAACTCAATGCCTTTCTCCCCAACAGACAAGTCGAGAGGTGGCCTAGAAAGATCAGGTGATTGTTCACGTTGAAAGAAATAACTCTTTATTTTCTTTTAAATGTCCTTTGTTCTATCAAAATCCTGCCATTTGACTTTGCCTTGTGTGCTGATGAGCTCACTGCAGGACTGGCACTTGTCAACGTCATGGCAGAGCTAATTTAAAAGACTTGAAATTCTTCTGTTTGATTCCCAGGGAGCTGTGGATTTGCTGTGTCGCACAGAGGGAAATGAATATTTTTTGCTAGATCTGTGTTTGTTTTTGTTTATTTATTTAAAAAAATGAGTAAAATTGAAGTATAATTCTACTACATCTTTGACAACCTCCATTACTACTGCTACGACCTTGTCACTACTACTAAAAAAACTTGGGATATACTTAATGTAGGTAGCGATTTAAAGACAAGAGTAAATGCATTGCATTGTGTCTCCCAAAGTTTTAATAGTTCAGTTTTAATGGCAATTCAGGACATAGCTGTTTGATTTTGTTATTGATAGAATAACAAATAGCCTTTTTCAGATTACACTATTGATCTGTATGGTCTTTCCACTCTCTCTCAGTAAGAGGTAATACAATAGTCATTCAGTGTAGGGAGGAATAAACTTTATATAAATAATATTTATTTTTCATAGTAGTTCTAAAACTATTTCATTTTTTGGAAAGGTAAAGCTGAAATATTCTTGTTGCAGCAGGGTGCTTACATGATATCCTTTGGTCAAACCCTGAGAGGCATCTTCCTACAGGAAGCTATATTGTGACATGCATACAACGGGATATTACATAAAGGTCACCTAGTATATTAACTGGAGTGAAGGAGGAATTATAGAGTCATAACAGCAGCGCCTTGTCATTTTAACTGTTTCCTTGTAATATATGTTAATAAGAGTTCAAGATTAGGACTGGGTCTTTGAGTTCAACTAATGAAATGAAAAATCACAGCATTACTGGGCAGTGCTGTATGAAATTGGGAGTTATTGCTGTTAATTATTGTCTGGTTAATGTGTGTCAACTGCTGTTGAGTTTACACCAGGCTTGGACTATTCTTCTTCCAGAGCCTTCCCTTTGTTTTCCAGGCATAACCTTCCACTGTGGCTTCTCCTGATAGTGCCTTACATGTCAGATAAAATGCAGAGCTTCAGGTTTTGTTTTTAATTTACTTTAAGGAGCTGTACATGGTTGAGCTATTGTTCTGATGGCTTTTTGTGTCACATTAATTCCTGGTCCATTTTCAAAACAGTGTTATTTTAATAGGATGTCTTTTTTGATTGCAAAGAAAGATACGCCAAAGGTTTGCTTTCTTATAATGAGATTCATACTTTTCATACAGCGATGGGCATTTTTATATCGGAAAAGATAATAGTAACAATAATTAAAATCTATGTATTCTAAAGGCAGTTTTCCTTTTCTGACAGGAATTGTGTAAAAAGTTTAAATAAGTAGTATTAATTTAACTTTATTTACTTAATCATTTATCCTAGATTGAGTATTTTTTGCGAAGTGCATGTTGAATACTAACTTTACAGCCGCCAATCATTAAACTGATGTTTTTCAGAAAAAGGCCTAATGCCTTTCACACTTGTGTCAGGCCAGATGTTAGAGAAAGAAATACACTCCTTTTTCTAAAATGAGGGACTTTAATATCTCTACAGCAATCTAAATGCCCTGTTTGGAAACATTGGTTCTGGATGGTGAAATCCGTGCAGCAGTTTCTGCACCATTGAATATCACTGTTACAGCCCCCATTGATTGCAACCTCCAGCTGAAGCCGTACAGCAATGTACATTTTTCTTTGTTTTGTTTTATTTGATCAAATGTCAATGTGTGCAAAACCACCACATTTTGGCGGTTTCACAATTTGCTTTGGCTTGTTATCAAAGCAAGCATTTCTGCTTAGCCCTCAAAAAAGAAAAAAAAGAAAAAGAAAAATCCCAACTGTGGCAATAAAAGTGTGCATTTGAATGTTTGAAGCTCCAGTGTTATCATTAAGAGCCCTTCAATGCTAGTTTGCATTTATTACAGCACATTGTATCCCTTTGTTCTTCTGTTTAATTTAATACACCAATTGGGCCTTGACCTCACGTTAAATAGGTTGAAGTTAAGTATAACTTTAATTATGCTGTTAGCTGTGCTAGCTTCTTAGTTCTGCTTCTGTCTTCAAATGTATGCATATTTTTAAATGGATTAATTATCCTCTAGGATACACACAACCATCCAAAAACATGAAAATATCATACCATTGCATAGCCTTGTGCCAAATAACAAACAGACTGTTTTGGATAAAAAAAGAATCATCTTGAACCTTTAACTTTGAACGTGTTTAGTTTTATTTGAATGTTTATTCCATGATCTGTATTAATTATTTTGCTTGAAACAATATTGGCATGTATAGAAAGAGAGAGAGGTTTAAAATACAAATACTAAACCAGTCAATGCAAACATAAATCTAGTTATGTGTCAGTTTGTTCTTGAACTGGACGAGGACCAGGGCAAGAGCTAGGACTCCCATTGTACAGCAGGTTTGAATTTGAAATGCCAGCTTTTACCTGCACATACACTCACACAATGTAATGAGGATTACTTGGCATTCTTTACTAACTTCCAAACAGCGGCTGTGGTTTACAAACACTTTCTGAAGCCACAACATAAAAATTAACAGTTCCCGAGGAATACAGCCCACTAACTCACTTCTGTGTGATTAGATGTAAATGCGTACGGATTCTATTATGCTTAAATAACCAGCCTTGAGTCTCAGGATGAACACCTGCAGAAAAGGGAGCACAAGGCAAATGTCGACTTGATAGCAAGCCATGGCTAGGACCTGATATGAGACTGCTATGATATGAGGGTGGCATCAGTGACCTGAATAATGAGTTGGAGGAGAACGACATGTACTTCCGAATAGTTACTGAATACATAATTATCGTAGGAATATGTGAGATTGAAAATGATTTTGTTTCCTGACTTCACATAGTTGCAGCAGGTTGTTTTTGTCATTGGATTTTTAAATTACATTTTTTATTTGAGCTATGTTGTTTGAAAATAACTGGTTCAATGTGAGATTAAATTACATCTCTCCAAGTTGCACCTTATGTTTGACTTGATTAGGAAGACACTGGAGTCAATAGGTAGGAGGACTGGAACAAGCTGAGCACAGAAACAGGTCTTGTTTTTAACAGTATTCAAATCAGGCGAGCAGCCGACAAACAGCATGCAGTGTGTGTGCATCGCAACGCACCACCTCACACCAGGTTTGTTTTAGGCCTTTTTGAACTGCAAATCAGCACATTAAAAATGTAATTTGTATTTCACTATAGCTAAACCAGCAGAAGTATTAAATATTAGGGGGAAAAGTAGGCTTACCTTTCATAATGCAGGTTCATTGTGCCTTTTTAATCTCAATAACTATATATATTACATCATTCAGATAATGATAAGCTATTACTTTTGATAATACTTTATTTTTTATTGGTACAGGTTCTGTCTTTTTGCCTCTTTGGCACAACTTCCGAAGTAAATAGCCTATGCAGGGCTCAGCCAATCCAATTGCAACTCAGCACACAGTAGAGTTAAAACCATCGAAATGACTTGTATGGAAAAAATATAATAATCTTTATTTTTATTGTTGTTGTTATCACAGTTTAGTCTTTTGAATATGTTTATAACATCAATGGACATGTTATGAGCCTGATTGCCATGTTAATTTCATATGCAAATTGCTTAGTAAATTTATGAAAACTAAATGCAAATGTAACTGAGCCCGGAAGCAAAACTCCGTTAAAGCAGGGATTAGTCATGCTGATTGCTCTTCGCTGTGGTGACGTCACCAGCTAATTTTGAATGCCAACTTGTGTACAGAAGAGGTGTGATAATAAATCTGTTTTTAGCTGTTAACTAAATTTTAATGTCTCCCTGACCTTCCTGCTATGGTAAACACAAAGAAACCAACAACAAACAAACAAACAAATAAATACATGAATGAATAAAACAATGTATGAATGAAATCAAGAGATAAAGTAACTAAATAAATGTCATCTCCACAGTTACTTTGTGTGAAGATGCAGAGCTGTATACTGGCCAAGAAAATCCACCAGGTAATATACTTCTGTGACATTTTCCTGATATCTAATGAAGAATTGTGAAAATAAATACTGTGAAGGTACCGAGTGAGGATACAAATGTAGGTTCATTTTTCTGAAACTTTTGTTGTTTTTATCTTCCTTTTTTACTCCTGTCTAACAGAGACAAAGTAGTTGTCATTGTCTGGAACAGCATTCCAATGAGACAATTCACATATCAGAAAAATTAGGCCCTGCATGCGTATGATTTGCATTTAAATTGATTTATTGTCTACAGACAGTGTGACGGGCAGTGGCCACAAAATAAAATTGTTTTTCTGTGTGAGGAAATTGGGAGTTGAAATTAATTTATCTTTTTGTCTTATTGTCAAATCAAGGGTTCACTGGCCCCTTTTTGGCGTGATGTTTGCAGGACACTCTAATGAATGGCTCGTGTCGTGTGTCTGGAGTTTGAGCTGGTATAAGAAACATTGGGATAATACCTCTTAATATGGCATTGTCCTCAGGATTTGTTTTGTCTAGTTTGTACTGGATTATTCCCTCTGTGTACACGACCTCATGCCATTGTGTCAAATTATTAAAAAGATGACACATTCTGTGGTTTTACTGCCTTAGAGCATTTTTTTTTTTTAATCAGATGATGATCATAATATAAATTATTATAATGATACACAAAATAACATTATATTATTATTTGTATACTATGTATAAGGCTTATCTACTGTCCTTAGAAATCCAGCTTTAAAGCTTTTTATTCACTAGTAATTCTACCCCAGGAAGAGTAACACTGTGGTGTTATCTATTGGTGTATTTTGTTTGTGTGTGTGTGCACAACTATAGAAAAATGAAATGCAACTTGAATCTTATAGAAGTGTCTAGAATGTTGTCTGCCTGATGTACAGCCCATACCTAGAATTATATGTTTCAAAAGGAGAGCTGAACAAAAGTAGACCTTACAACTTGAATTACGTGTTATTTTAGGAGTAGGAAGAACCTGTGGAGTCAGAACATTTGATCGATCCCTTAAAAATTATCCTGAAGCTGTATGGAAGCTTACCTTGGCATTCTGAGTAAACATCCACAAGAGATCAATAAGAGTTACCCAGAACACAATGGTCATTTAAAAGCCACAGCAATAACACCAAGTATATCTCAGGTGGTATCTCACATCAGGTCTGGTGTACCTTTCAGACATGCTCTCTCTTTCTCACCCTACACATTTAACTGAAACCCGCTGTTAGCATTAAGCATATTGAACTTCTTTGAGGCTATCAGCACGTTCCCACCTACGTGTCTGTGATGCATACTTGAACATTATTAAATAAGTAACAAGACTTGCAGCCAACACATTTTCTGTACTTTTATCCATTTCAGTGGATAGGAACTTGCACACCATGAGTAATGCCAGCGTACAGCTTCCCAGGAGTACAGATTTCTTAATTAACATGCTGTATCATCTGGCCAGCAGCGCTGCATAGGACTGCATTTCATCCACTAGCGCTGCTGCTTTCCGTTTCAACCAGCCTCCTGCCCTTTCCTCAACACAAATAGCATTAATAACGTTGAAATGATCCATGTTTTTGCATAATTATACATTCACCTGACTGTTATCCAATTAACTTTTTACTATTACTATTCAGAATTGAAAATGGCCTTTTTGTTACATTACAAATTATAACTCATCTCACACTTGATGCTATATGCATTCTACAGGTGCACAATGCCCGAGAAGAAGACCAGAAACGAATTAAAAGCTTTCAATGCCCAGGGCCATATAATGCCCATATTTATATTTGATAATACTGGATAAATATTGCAATATCCCTTCTTCTGCCTTCCTGTTGAATCTCTTTGAATAAAGGAACATGGATTCTAAATTGACACGGTATATGGTCTCAGGGGCTGCAGGTTCGGGGTGTTAAGGTGTTCTATCAAACCCTCTGATTGTTGTGATAGATAGGCACATGGCATTGTGGGCTTATGGTGTGAAAAATTGCGCATCCAATAATTAGTAACTTCAAATGGGGGTTAAAATGGAACTGGACAATCTAAATTCATAATAAAAAAAGAGAAGGGCTGGTTGCAGATCCAACAAGAGTATGGAAATTATATAGCTTTAGTCCCTCCTGAGAGGACTCTTGTGAATGGTACAGGACTGTGGAAGGTCCATTTAATAGTTTGGGCATGAAGCATAGGGCTTGAAAAGATGTCCTTAAATTGTGCTTCTGTTTTCCACTTGTCATCAGCACTGCTATAAAGTGATCCAAAATAACAGGGTTGACAGGAATTGGCAATCTTTAAACCATGATTTTTTTTGCGCATAAAGCGGAGACGTTGTCCCTCTGCTGCAGTTGTTTCAACTTATCACCATAACAACACCTGCATGCCGCGTGTTTGCTGATTGGAGTGCCGTCGCACAGCTCGGGGGTTTCGGCAACTTGTGAACGGCCTTCGTTTGTCTCCATGGAATCATCGAATTAAGTCACGATAAGCTACGCGAGAAAGAAGGTGGAAATTATTTTAGCTTCTGGAAGGAATTTATTACAGATCGGATGATATCATGTTTGCGGTTATGGACTGTATATAGGGTCGTCAACTTCAGGAAAATCCAGAGGGCTTCCTGGAATTAGAGATTTTATTTCCAGGACAATGCTTGGGACAGCGTAGCAGAATAATCATTCAACGGAATAATGAGATATTTATTAATTTCTCCTTTTCAATTATCTTATTAGCTTTCTGGTAGTTTCATACATATATGAATAGAATGTTACATTACTGTGAGCCTCTTATCATTCAGGGTCATACTAAGGTTTTGATGCAGCTGTGGTTAGGAGTAGATTTCCGTAATAGTCCTTTGATGACTGATTTAATGCGTCTATAAAAACTAAAAAGATTGATGCTTTAAAGAGCTCTCTCGAACACTTTTTCTATTCCCCAATACAAAAACATTTTTTTCAACTAATTCACACACAATTTTACCATATCCTGCTCTATATCTAAGTAGTAGGTGGCCTGAATACATCACATTTGAATTCACATCACATTTGGCACACCAGCTTTGTTTATAAATATAATTACCTCAAATTGCAAAACTATGGCCTTGGTCCATTTCTGTGGGATTCTGTAGTTATATCTGCCTTTAGAAGTTGTTCTGTGATTTCTTGATCAAGAAGACAACCTGAATTGGCAGCCAGCCTGTAATCACAGTGCTGTAGTGTTAATCTATGGCGGTGAATTATTTATGTTGTGTATAACACACTACACTTGACATGGCATTTTCGACTCTTGAGTCCAGGATCCCTTCCTGCAACAACATGTACTCTGATAAACTACATGTGGCTATTTTGAGAATAGTCACTTTCCCTAAAATCCTGGGTGTGCTTTACCATGCTTCTGCTCCACATTAAACTCTTTCTATTTGCCATTTTGTGTTGGAAATGTTAATGAGTGACCTTTTATACAATAGGATGCAACCTGTTATTGAACAAACAGTTATGAAGGGCCAGATGCTCTCTGGTGATCCTGAAGCGAGTGGCTTACATTGATCCCTGGAAACAATGGGAGATGAAATGCATTGTATGATGAAAAAACAGAGCAAGTTTCTATTCATAAGAAAGTGAAAGTCGTTCTCCTTCATTTTGGCATGTTTTTATTTTTTCTTCAGTCCCACAATCCACAAAGACTGTATTCTCACGTTCATTGATTATGGCCCTTTCATAAGACACTTTAGTTCTTGTATTGTCTTACTGTTTGGCAAGACAATGAAGCTAGAATTATAAATGAAACTTAAAAAAAAATAAAAATGTTTCTATTAATTACTTCATAGATTACAGTAAGAGTTATTCCTGCAGGCATGTGTGAAAATACAGCTTTCCTGTATTAAAATCTATTTTCATTCACATTATTTTCTTAGTGATTCACCGATTCAGCTGTGATCTGCCTCTGGGTTTTCTCAAAACCTGAAACAACATCCTTCTTCTCTATTATATTATTAGTAAATGTGTTAAAGCCATTCACCAAGAAAAATACTCCAGTAAAAGATTTCCATTGGTTTCTTCATTTATTTAAATCAAAGTGGCCAGTATACTCTGAGGTATAATTTTGTGTGATAGGTTATTGTTAGCAGTACTAAGGGACTACAATCAAAAAAGCAGAGATGTATTTAAATATATTTTTTTGTGATTTTGAGTAGTTTCAATAAATTGTATCAGAAAAATATACAAATGCTAAAGAAAATATACTACAGGAATTACACACGCACACAAAATCAATTATATGTTGTGTGTATATAGTTGCTATTTTATTGGTGCTAGTTATATAATCTTCTAATTGACTACTTTAATTGCAGTAAACTAATTGATAAAGTTTAACAGAACTTATTCTTCATCTGTGAGAATGAGAGAAAACAATGAAAATTTTATACACATTTAGAGCACTAAAAGTTCCTATTTTTCCCCAACTATTATTATTTTTGTAGTGTTTATCAGTAGGTTTGGGTGAGCATGTATGTTTTACATTTCTGGGCTTGTTTAACACGATCAAAGGGAGTGAGGGGTGCCTGCTGATTAGTACAGATTTGAACACAAAACAAGATTTTAGTTCCTAGGGAGACCCCCCCTCCCATTACACACACACCCACGCTTACTGTAATCCCTTTTATTTGTTCCACATTAGAGTGCGCAGACACCCTCCCCAAACACAAAAAAACAGCCCTCAGTTGAAGGCTTCTCTCCTGATTAAATATGCAGCGTCTCAGGCAGCAGCTTCTAAATTAATCTCAAACTAACCTCCCTACCCCCTCCATTTTTGTTGCTCCTTTATGATTAATATTGTTGCTGGCATCGCCTCTGTGTTCTGCCTCGGTGATAGCTAGTTTACCAAATTGTAAAAGGTTTTACCGATTGCCTATTATTTCCCTGTAAGGGTTTTCTTCTCCCTTGTCTTAGACAATACCATTGTTATTTAATTAATTAGATGGAATCTTTGCCATGGATTCAGTGTTTTCTTTAACAGCAGCTCGAAAATGCGAGACACGCCTGTGTTTCTTTTTAAGCTTCTTTCCAGAGATATTGCCTTCTCAATAGAGGGGACGTTTAGATTTCTAAGATAGGGAAACTGAGAGAGAGCAGGGTCCCCATTTTTATTCAGCTCGGTTTGTCTCTCGGTTGTGTGACGTTAATGGCTTCAAGCTTAAGCAATGAATGGACGGTCAATGGTGAACTTTGAAAGCACTCTCTCTCGTTCAGGCTGTGTCACACGTGTTAAGACGCATATTCTCAAAGAGAGTGGAAGAAAAAAGCCCTGTCATCAATACACATTGTCTAAATGTTAAACACAGCCCCTCGCCTTCCACAATTGAAAGGAAACTGTCCGGCAAATTAAGGAAGGCAGGAGAAAAAAGGGAAAAAAAAGCTGTAGTAGCAGAGTAATCCATAAAATATTTAGCGTTGATTTTTTTTTTTTCCTATCTTTTTTTTTAACCAAGCTTTGTATTTTATGAGTCCAAACTGTGCGCCAACAAGCTGTACTTATCACAGCTTCGAAATACATTTTCTTCAAAGAGCAGGCACGTGTGTGACTGGCATACTTATTGAAGGCAGTCTCTTGCCTGTGGGGCGCTGCAGCAGTCAAATTGAGCCAGCGCCGAGGCCTGTTTCAAAGAACAGCTATAATAAGCCTCTCTCTGTGTTTGGAGAAGTAGGCAGGTTAGGATACAAGAGTGCTTTGTTTTGGTGTGCAGAACAACACCAACGAGCGAAAAAACAAAAACAAGAACATCAGCGGTAAAAACATGAGCAATAAAACGTCAGCGTGGAGGATTAATTTTCACCCCTGATGAAAACCGAAGACGTGTAACTGACAATAACATCAAAGAGGCTGATCTGTAAACAACAGAAATGATCTGTAATTTACACGAGCGTTTTCTGAAGTGTTGTTAAGAGTTCATCAGTTTTTAAAAGCCCTGGATCTCTGGATTGCTCTGATAAGAGTGCAAGATTTCACAGGCTCTCTCCTCCAGGCTGCCGTCAAGCTTAGTATAAAAATACATATTCAATTGCTAGAGAATCTGCTTTCCTCATCTGTACAAACCCATTTCAAACAACTTCTGATGTGAAAAAAGTCCACTTCACTCTGGGCAAGGATGTGTTTTTGTGCTCAGCTTTTAAATGTGGGGAAAATAGTGCTCGTCTGAACCACAAACATGACTGAAGAGACTCCTATTGAGGGCAGCCCTTGTCGTCCCACTCTCCAGAGCCTGGCGTTCTGTTCACGGCTCCGGCTCGGGCAGTAATAAGGGAAGACTAATTGCGATGCACACGAGTCCTTGAACCATCCGTGTACTGTAATGAGAAGTGGTGTAAAATGCACGAGGAGCACTGCTGGGGATCTTTGAAGTGTGCCGAATGAGCCGATCTGACCCCTCCTTAGCAGGGTGTAAAATACTGCGCGCGGTGCTGCGTCGTGTGAGCGTACGCCGGGCACAGGGGAATTGAAACGAGGCCTTCTTTTTTAACCTTGCCATGTTTTGTTTTGTGTGTTTTATTTTTTGTATTTCTTCTTTCACAGAAGCTGGCGGTAAGAAGTTGTCCTGTTGGGAACACCAAACCCATCTCTCTCATCAAGCCACCCAACCAGAGCATAGCAATTTCAGTGGTGCCGGCAAAGAATCCTGTTTCCATGGTTACTGCACACATTAACGGACAAAAGGCAGCAAGTACTGAGCCACTGCAGACAGCCCCAATCAACCTACAAACGGCAAACAAAGTGGTGGGGAGCAGCCTGAACTCCACAGGAAGGAGAGTCACGGAGCTACCAAACTCACAGGTAGACAGCCGGCACTGCTACTCCTGAGCCCTGCATTGCCTACTTCATTTGGGATTTAGTATTTACAGGATAATTATAATCATAATACAACCCCCACCCCCACCCCCACATACACACACACAAGAACATATGAAGGAAATTCATTCTAAATATGGAAATGCCATTAGTAAAGTCCATGTAAGGCACCATCCTGTCGAACTATATCATACTTAGGTTACCATTACAGCCAAATGGAAAACAGATATGGCCAAGCACCTTCCATGAAGCAAACTCCGATGGAAAGTGCTGACTTGAAATACACACCGGGGTAATTGAAGTTTTCCTACATACAAACGCTAAGAGTGCCAGAAAAAGAGTGTAACATCAAATTGTTTTATGAAACGTTCTCTTTACAAATTGTATGTATTTCCGACCGCTCCGCAGAGATACTGCAGAGCTTTTACTTCACATGCAGAAATAATGGAGCGCATTTTATAGCGACTAAAAATCTTCCTGGGAGTTGGGAAGTTTACCTGCATCTGTACAATTTAAAACGGACAGTTTCTCACAGTACAGAAACAAAACGTGTTTTACATCCAGTTCCTAAGTGAGCCCATCACACCTAATATAAAGTTTCCTGGCGCATCAGTCTTGCGGAAATGAGACGGTCGGATGCATTGCTACATGTTCCTGTCTGAGTTTCTGAGTGGTTTTGAAGTCAGCTAGCTGCACCAAATCATTAACAGTCAAAAGCTGTTGTAAATAACTGTACATACTGAATTGTATGTTCTGCAGCTTTAGGGTACATAAAATGCAAATAAAACTACAGTTTCTATTGTCCTGCACTGTTTTGACTTAGCGGTCATGACTTTGCGTCCCAGCCTGATACATATGTTGAGGTTGTGATCCAGGGGCACTAGAAATATCATCAATTATGGGCTGCGATGTGATTCGGGAGGTGCAGTCTATATTGAAGTAAATGGAAAAGAAATGCTAGAAGGTCCTATGTTGGAGGGGAGTTACAGTCTGATCCCAGTGTCCTCAGGAAGGCAACTTGTGAAGTTTTTTTTGATCACCTCAAAAAGACTAAATTAAATTAGATTAAATTTAAAATACAAGAAATAAGAGCAACAGGTGTGGAAATTGATGTACTGCCTGACTTTAACCTCAGTGAAATGTTGTGATCTGTAAGATAATCATGATGATTGGTGTTTCTTCCCCAAGCATTACGGTGCATATGTATCTATTTGAAGAGCTGACCATTCAAACAAACTTTTGCTCTGTACTTCAAAATGAATTAAGGGTGAGAACAAACCTGCACAAGATTATTTATTACTTGCTCCGCTGTGAAGTAGGATTTGCAGAGATTTATTTACACATTTGTATATCATTAGTTTTCTTTTGAAGTCTTTTGAAGATTATATACTCAAATAATTTACAATTACCGAGCTATGATAATTGTACTAGGGAAGTGGGGAGACAGATTCTAAAATAAATGACAGAGCTATTTTAAACAATACTGAAATCTGGTTTCTGTTTGAAGTTTTAATAGTAGATTGAGTATTAGAGCCAAAAGAGAGAATTTGTGGCCAAAAGAGAGGATTTCCTTCCACCTCTAAAATGCATGATGCTAACATTGTATTCCCCTGACCATGTACAAAATAGGAATTTTTCTTTATCTATTTCTATTTTGAAGTGTTGAATACTGTGAAGATTAACCAATGATTCATTTACCACTTTGACATTGTTAAAAGCATTACAAGATGACGATACATAGCAAGAAAATTCCCACACAATCCTACTTTTTATGGTTGATTTCTACTTGGAAAAAGATGCAGAATTAAACACGTTACAGCAGTTATGAGGATAAGTCTATTAGGCGCATTTTATTTATTTTTGCCAAGACCTTCCCCCCCACCAAAACATATTTGTGAGTGCCTTATTTTACATAATAGTCTTTCCTCTAGTGGCTGTTCAGAAATATTAGGAAATCATCAGAAAGGAAACGCGCCTTTCTATTTTCAGTGAGACATTTCAGACATTCGCCCGGCCTTGTAATTCAAACATATAATGTTTCGAGGAAATGTGGAAGGCCATTATATCACAACCTGCAGCATTCTGTGAATCTTTAGCGTGCCATTTTAATGTAATTGTCAGTCAGGCATATCAGTGAAACTGCTGGGAATGACTCCCACTTCTCATTTATTTAGCCATCAAGCTTGGCCATGGCAGAGTTTCACGTGCGTCTCGATTTTGCCCCACAGTTTTTAATCTGGACATTTTTGGGGGTGTCCAGCTTTCTCACGCACACGTAGTCACCCATGGCCCCGATGCCCAAGATGTAAAGCAGCGGTAATTAGATGAGTCTGGTCTTGGACTGCTCTCTCAAATCCCAAACGCTGCAATCTATGCAGTGTTCCTTGATCACATTGGAGCCAGTGCATCTTTCCAGTGACCACGTTTGATTTTATGAAACCCGAATTATGACCCTTTTTATTTCGCTCTTGCTCTCTTGGAAACCCTGCCCTCCAACTCCAGCTGACATGCCTCATAAGCCTCAACAGTAAACTCCATTTGATGCCATTACCGCGGGAATGGAATAAAGTGCCTGTTCAGTGTTTTATCAGCCTGTAACTCACTGAGCTTAGGGTGCCTGCCTGTTTACAATCCCCGCGAGCAGCGACCCTTCAGAGAGGTTTTTTGCTTCTTTCCTTCTCCACCCATCATTGTCAAGCCAAGTCAGAATAGGGTCAAGCAACTTTATTGTTTTACTGTTTTTATTGTTTTATTGTCGGTGGGTGAACTCCTAAAGGGCTGGGGTGGTTCGCGATTGAACGGCTCCATCCAGCTGGCTCGTTTGTGGAA
Organism: Amia ocellicauda; assembly: GCF_036373705.1. Lineage (NCBI taxonomy): Eukaryota > Metazoa > Chordata > Actinopteri > Amiiformes > Amiidae > Amia > Amia ocellicauda. Next base: position 13,105,425 of record NC_089864.1, read on the forward strand.
TGATAAAGAAATGGAAAACCGTGAGGGTATTATGAACTGTTGAATGGATTGTTAGAGAGTAAGAGAGAAAAAGAAAACACATTTTGGACAGTGCGCAGATATCTACGCTGCTATAACTTAACTGTATTCGTAGAGGGGAGGGGGAAAGCGCAGCTCACTGGATAAATTGGTTTTGCAGGAGCTTGCCCTTTGTGTTTCTGTGCGTTTGTCAGTGAGCCCGTTCACTCGTGTTTTGACGCACATTCAATGGAATTGTATTTTCAGGTAACTACATGAGTGGGAATTCAGAATATATGTTAGGCAAAATAATGCATCTGTATTTTCGGTTACTTGTTAAGGATATGACAAATAATAATTTAATCATTTTATTTTATAGTATTGCTTTTTGACTCTTGTTTGACTCTTACCCCAAATCTGGCCACAGCACATGTTTATGTACAAAAGTCATTAAATCAGGAATTATGAACCAATAATTATTACAATCCAGAAAATACTTTCATGAATAAAATTATAGTATTTCCTGTGGTGTAAAATACTCTTAACTGCAATGGCAGATAGCATTTTAATGATGGTAGTGTTGTGCAGTAGTTTCTACTTTAGTCATAGGGTCACTTTTCATTCAGAGAACCTACATTTTCCATGGACAAAGTTTTATGTTTTATGCACATCCGTGTTAATTATTTGCATTGACAGTAAAGATCAAATATAGTCAGTGTATTGAACTGTAACTTGAAAGCTGATGAAGGTATCTTTTTAAATCATGTTACATTCAAAACAAATGCCTTCTGAATTCTGTTTCTTTATGGGTATTCTGCCAGATTCCAAAGACGTCTTTATACATTTTAAACAATAGCCAAGGTTGTTTCTCCCATCTGTTGTGTGGTCTTGTCAACCTGCGTGAAAGAGATTTTATGCTGCTCTCTTGCCTTGTGTTGTGCTTGCCGATCCAAAAAAAAAACATTCTTGGCCATCAACATTACTATTTAGTATACATCCTGGAAGTATAATACAGAATATGTAAAAGATTCAATGTGCTCTCTGCTTGAACTGTCACATTCCGGAGTAGAATGCTGCAAAATTAATTATCTTTAGAAACTGACATTGTTATTAAGTGTAAACATAGATGTTGGCAAATCAATGTCTAAACAGATAGAAGGCATGCTTAAACTTGACATCCATGTTGCATATATTGTTATGCACTATTTTGAAACTTCGTATTAATTTTATTTGAAGTACAGTTCTAAAATGACACAAGATGGTAATCTTAAGTGCACAGAGACACTAAAGACATATTTCTAGGGCTGTATTCCTGATGCTTCTATATTACTATAGGATTCTATAGAAATCCATTCAGGGGCTTTCTGCAACACCCCCTCCCCCCTGCTCAGAAATCAAACAAACTGAGACCTGACAATGACAGGAGACGTTTTGCTGAACCCCTTGCTGTGATGTGGCACTCCCCTTTGGTGGCACTGTAACTTAGATGGAAAGGCAGTTTTGGAAAAGCAGATTTCTGCTTTACTTCTGTCATGATTCATGGTTGTACGACTCTAAACCTAAATTTAATGTTAGTCACACAGATACTTTCCAAGAATACTAATAGAGCCCTGTGTGTTTGTGAGGAGGTGGGTACATGCAGTTCGGGATTTTTTTTCTTCCTATTTCTCTCTACCAGTAATAGGTTCTGAAATACTCATGTAAAAATAACACAGCTTCCATGGTTTCCCCTCAGCTAATGAGGCTCTGAGCAGAGCCTTCGCATGGAAACTGCATTTTGTTTGTTTAAATCTGACCTTCAGCTCTCCACTCTTTAATGCATTTCTAAGAAAGCCGTACAATTCTGTTCTCATAAAAAAATGTGATCTATGATCTGCCTCGCTTTAAACAGCTAAATGTAAAGGCCAAAAGTTCATATAAATTATACTGTACTTGTTTCATTCTTCATCTCCTCAATGTGGCAAGACCAAGAGAAACTATTCATTTTTGTATTGTTTTGTTTTACCTTTACTTCTTGTTTGGCAAAACATCATGTTCTTGGTGATCATCCTAATTGCTTCAGTCATTCGAGAGACTGTTCTTAAGATGAAATATTAAAGATATAGCTTCACACACTAGACTTCTTAAAATAATCACTCTGAGAAGATATCTCCCTGAATCCTCATTTTGTAAGCTTGGTGTCACTTCATGACAACTTTTGACCACCCCTCCTCCTTCCCCCCACCATGCTATTGTGGCTGTCATGGGGATCCTTTTATTAGTGGCTAGGGCAGTTTGGCTTGGGGGGGTTGCAGTGTTTGAAGGGCTCCTTTTGGGACTACTGGCAGCTATTAGATTTACATCAGGATGTTTAAATATCGCTGGGGTGCTGGCTTTGGTTGTCATCGGGGTCCAGGAGGTGAAAGGTCTGGTCAGTCTGGCATTTTATTGACCTTCTCACCCTCTCTGGCCCATGTGCAGGTGTCAGCTCCTCAAGACAAGGGAAGCATTTAGCCTCTGTGAGAGGATACGTCAGAGGAACACACCGGAATCCTAATAATCTATATGTATTTGTTTTCTTAAAGGAAAGTTTTCTGACCTCATGAATTTAATTATTTTGAGCAATTGGTAGTGGGATGGCTTCACAAACAAGGCATTATCATTTTTGAATGAAATCTTGTCATTTCTTTTGACTACCTAAAAACTAAAATGAGGCTCACCCAAACCTACTTAATGGGAACAATTTCAATAAAAAAGAAAACACAAAACAAAACACAACACAAGACAAGACATCATAACATAATAAAGTGAACAGAGTGCAATGTTTGTGATCTGAAATGTGAATAGTCTGTTAAAAACATATTATTTTAATAAGTACACCTTCTCACAATTTTATTTAGTAGGCCTAAAATCTTTTTTCAGTTTAATAAGAAAATCAAATCACCAATTCTTTTGGAATGGGTTTGACTGCTTTTAATGGCCCTTAGGTTGAACCACCCTTAGCTCCTCCACCTTCGCTCCCGTTTCATTGTGTCAAACCCTGTGCTCTTAAACGAACAATGGCAAAATCCAATAGGAACCATAGGTGCTCCAAAGGTGAAAGGCTGTATATGAGACGCATTGATTACCCCTGTTGAGTGTCTTTCAGTTGCTAGGCCACTACAGTGTATTATTCTGTATGTGGAGAGCATACTCTTATGGCTTGGATTTGCCATTAATTTGGTTAAATACAGTGTAAGATTCACAAATTCCACACGGGTTTAATAATGTAATTAATTGTCAGAAGCCACTTTCTGTTAAATGTAAATAAATAGATGATGGGGTACAAGTAAGCTGTGATTTGTGGGTAGGTCAATTAAGTAGTTTTTATCAAACTTCTATTTTTATTTTTCATAATAACATAAAGAGGTAAAGTGGTCTATTATGTATAAACTGCAGTATTCAAGTAAAATCAATACATCAATTAAACGAAATGTTAATACTGGTCTAAATTTGCTAAGGCTAAAGATTGTAAGCACAGCACACAATTCTCAGTCAATTCTCCAACCAGCGATCTAAAGAATGCATCAAGAATATTTCTAAATAATAGATCAAAATATTGATATTTTCTTCACAAGTTAAATTATACAGACACTGCAACCATTTACAAACATTACACCACACTGTACAATATCTGTTTGTTTTTTTCACATTATCTGGAAATACATTCCTCTTCTTGCATGACATTTGAAGGGCAAGAAAAATAAAGTTTGTTTTTTAAAGGTGGAACACGATAAGTACATTTAGATTATTTTTGTTCTTGTACATACTTGAAACCGATAAAGAACCCTAGCTGCAATACTAAAGAACTACAGGTTTTATCTTGAAATACATTTGAAACATTTTAAAAAGCCATTCAGTCTTGCATTAGTGCTTTTTGCAGATTCATACTGGTTGTAAATCATTAAAAGCTTCTGCATCCAAACATTGCTAATGTAAAATAAATAGAATAGTAATAACAAACCAGCTCGGCTAATGCTCCACATTGTATAGCAAAATTTCATTAGTTTATGCTTTTTTAATATGTATTTTCTGTAATCCTTTCACAGAGAATGGGATGCTGCAGTAATCTACATAAGCTAGAGCTCTATAAAATGTATTGATAGGCAAATTGAACATTACATATTTTGCTCAAATTTGCTCTTAAGTAATGCCTACCAATAGCATGGCTGCCTCATCCTTTCAGTGTGGTTTGTTTTTCATAGATACCTTTTGAATTACTTCAGAGGCTTAGCTCAGCAGTCTTGACTTTATTTCACAGGATACATTTTAGCGCCAACTGTAAAATGTTTGATACGGTCTGACAGCTACTTTCGGGATTCCTTTTGTCTGGATTCAGAGGGAGTTTGAAGTTTGGCACACATTCAGGGCCTTTTACTAATTAAGAAGCCCAGAACCTCCTTGCAGAAGGAGAAGCTGAGTGTTACACGGAGACCAAAACACAAGATTGAAACCTCTGTTTTGCCTGCTAACCTTCAACATGTTAGACAAGGGCTAGCTCAAACTGGAAAGTGCTTTGTGCAGGCCTTTGGCTAACTCCTGATATTAATTGGCACCTTTGCTTGGCCTAAATACTGCCCTAACTGTAGGCCATATGACTGCTACTTAGAAAGATTCCTCTTCTGTGCCACATTATCTTAACACATCAGAAGAGTGTGGCACCACAATCCTCAGTGGAATTGGGTTTATTAATACTAAAGCTCTGCATATTCTTTAAGTAAAATAAGTACAATGACAATTTTAATTGTTGCTGATGCTTGATGATCTAATGAGACTGGGTTTCTATTGAAGAACGTATTTTAATTAGCATTTCCGAGGAAACAAATGTAAGTGGAACACATAATGAAGATCGGTCGGCTCCAAAGAGCAGGTGATCGCTCCAATTAAAAACTTCTAATCTGTCTGTCTGTATATCTGCAAGAAAAGGCACAACGGACGGATTAATTCAGTATTCCCAACTTAAAAACAGTTGCAGCTGGACATATTGTGTTCAGCGCTCTTACAGTGCATTTTTGCGTTTTAATGACAAATTAATCAGAATTGAAATAAACTAAAAATACACAGACCTTTTTGAAAAAGCATCCCCTGGACACAAATAACAAAACAACATTAACATCGGCAACCAAACATTTTTGTTGTCCAGAAGAATACTATACTATACGTGCAAGACCAGCAGAATGCCCAGTTCATGGCTGTGATGTTGTTTTGGATTGAAAATAAAAATAACCACAAACCTAATCAGAACTCAAACAGTGCAGGATTCCAGCTAAGCAGCCATTACCCGCTTTGTACCAAACAATACAAGTCTGTAACATGCAGTCGAATTTGCTGCCATGTACCAATGGTATTTGCATGATTTCTTCTCGTTAGACATGGAAGAAGCTATGCTGTGTGATCATGAACAGCAGCACAAAAGTTCCCCTTTGATTGTGACCATAGTGAGGAATGTGCCTAAAGCCAATTGAATAAGCAGAGTCAGTTTATACTATACTAGCATGGTTTTAGTGTAGTTTGAAGCTAGATAAGAAATGCTATTAAAGTATAATGTTTAATTACTTAAATCTTGCAACTGGGTGAATGATTTACTTGTTTACCTGTCTTTCTTAATGACATCTAATTTATATAAATTTGAAATATATTAGTTTGTGTTTGTATTTTCACAACCTGCTACATCTGTTGCACTTTAATTACATTAAGTACTTTTTGCTGCATCCACTTTTTTCAGCCTCCTCCCCCCCTAGTTGTCAATAGGAGTAAAAAGAAGCTCCCAACAAAAGAAAAAAAAATCTGGAGTTTACTTACCATCTGGACACCAACTTTCAAGAGCTCTTATTGTACTTAAAGTACTTTTCTATATATAGATAGTATAATAGCGATCTGGGACCCTGCGGAACAGTGTATGTTAATAGAAGGGACCGCAGTATTTCTGTGTATGTCTGTCTGTGTGTGTGTGGGGGGGAGGGTTGTGGGGGATGGGATGCAGTAGATTGTTTGGGGATCTGAGCCAGTTATTTAGGGGAATTGTGCGGGCTTCCATGGACAAAGGTTAACCTCAGGCGGTTGTTGTTTTCTGTAGCTGAGGAATCCAGCTAGCCAGCGAAAATGCTACAATATAGAGAACATGGTGCATCTCGCCACTTCTTTCTCTCTCTAGCTCTGAAGTCCATTCAGTGGTGGAATAAAAGGAAGATGGGGGAAAAAGTCACTGAGTTCATGTAGGCCTAGCTATTTACGGATTACATTGCTCTGTTGTTTTCATTCTGAAATGATGATGTAAGAACTGACATCATATTAAGAAAACTGCTGCTGGAAACTGGAAAAATAATAACTGAGTAAAGGAAATGTACTAGGTACTACTAATTGTACTTCTTTCAACATGCATTGACTGACACCATGATCGTCCAACGCAGATCTTGGAGATATTTTCTCATCTACTCTAAAATAAGCCAAAAGCAGATCAAGTGTAGGAAGCATGGAGAAAATCCTTGCATTTCATAGTGGTGCATGCAAAACCTTAGCACTGTATACTGAATTCTTCTTACAGAGTTCAAACGCATTGAAAAGACTACTTGTTAGTCTTTAAGTAGCTAGCTAGTTTGCTGAGCTCAAACTGAATTTGAATCTGTATGGTTTGGCATTTTACTTATTATTTATGTTGGTCTCTCCAGAAATATGGCATGTTCCTTCACTTAGATGAATCATGTAGGCTTTGAACAATTAGTATTTTATCTGTATTTTTTGTTTTTTTGTTGTTGTAATTATTGGACACTGAGTTCCCCTTGAGAGAATTAAAGAATCTGCCGGAACTGCAGTAAGATGAATGAAAGCTGGGTTGGGCTGCAGTATACATACACTTTCTTCGGTGCTTGTAACTGACGGACGCTTTTAATAATCTGGTATTTTCAGCTTCAAAAACCAGAAGAAACAAATGTGCAAACAGGCTCGTCTATTGAAATGGCTTAAAGAGCGAGTGCTAATTGGCAGTCAGTGTTCTCTGTGGAAACCGGAGCGCTAGGAAAGCAGGAGTTCAATGCTGCAATTGGTGGTAGTAAAGTGCTGCAGTCAACATGAGCTCTACAGTTGCATTCAGCTGCGAGGAGCATTTATAAAAAGCAACCCCAAGGTTGCTTGTTGCATTCAAGGAACCTAAATGAATGTGCTTTGGTTAAAAAAGGCAGCAATTACTAAAATGAATGCCCTTTCAGTGCAAGAATTTTATCTTTGTGGTTGCCATGGGAACGGGCCTTTTTCTCCCTCCCGGTGCACAATGGGACTCCCGGATTTACACACACGGCAGAAATCTTCTTATTGATATCAGGTTTACAGAATAAGGAATATAACTTTCCTTTCTTTTTTATGCTGTTTTTTTTGTTTGTTTTTTTAAGAATGAAGCCTATAATTATTGCTAAAGAAACAAACCATACAAACACACAAAACAACAACTGCATTTGTCTCTCTAGGATATTTGTGTTTTTCTTCTATGGATATCTCCATCTGACATTGGCTATTTACTGAAACCTCTGTATTGTTGTATTTTCTATTGGCAAGTCAATATTATGATGTCAATGCCCCTAGTGAAAAGCTATGGATGAGGCTTTATGATTTTGTTTTATCTGCAGTAAGTTTTCTTTTTTTTTTTTCCTCTCCCCCTCCTCTAAGATTCCTGTAATACAATTATATAAAAATGCATGTAAAAAAGGAATGTAAATATTTGACTGCTACTCCATAGAAATCTATCTTAACTCAATCTTCACACATTTATCCTGACTAAATGTGGTTAATAAACTCTGATAAGATATGTGATAAATAGATTAGTTTTATTACCATCGTTAATACTTTGGACTACAGCTGTTTATATACAGAACATTAAGCCTCAACTAGATAATATCACAATTATGTCATATATATGTAATTAAAATAATAATCCTACACAGTACCTGGGACTTCAATGCATTACAATATTTTCAGTCTAAGCCTTTAATTGTACAAATACAATTACAATCAGATGAAGTACATTGTGGGACATTAGATTCTCTTGGAAATCTTCACAAACATTATATAAATCATAAATTGTACTGTTCTTTAATAAAGGCATTTAGCTTAGAAGAATACATGAATGACCCCCTTTAATACAGAGGTAACTTCATAATGTGACCATTGTTAGCTATTTTTAGCAGGTCATTTGTAATGTATACACCATTTAACAAGGATAATACTTTTTATATAGATAGTACTCTGTATTTAAAATGGTGTCACTTCAATTAGTAATAAATCATATTGAGTGTTTGAAGGAGCTCCTTATTTACCATGCAGTGCTTTGTGAAGGACAGAGTTTCTGCTTGCTGTGCTGTTAAACCACTGGTATATCTTCATTAGCACATACTTCTTTCTATTATGTGATGTAACATCTGTAAAAGGCTGCTGAACAGGCAGCATCTTGTAACTGTCTCCTCATTTCGCCCATAGTGAGAAACCCAGGGAGTCAGTTTAGAGCAGTGATCTACAGGAAAGGGGCATAGCTGTATATTATTATCGCATCGAGCAGAGAAATCAGGTTCACCTTGGCAAGGTCAACTGCTGTGCCTTCCAATAGGTTGCACGATAATCCCTGTATTTCATATCAAACACCTTACATTTTACATTTTATTTTACAGCTGCCGTGTCCTGTATTGCTAATGAAATATGAAATGTTAGCAGGCTACTTTTACAATATCTGTGGTGCTTGTTCTCAAAAACCTTCCCCAAGGACTAAGTTTGTGTCTTACAACAAGTATCATGCTTTCTCTATTCAACTTATCTGTAGGCATGAGAAATATGAGGTCCCATTCATTTTTCTAAACACCAAATATTATATATTATATTACAACACAGTATGTAATCTGTGTGTTAGGTTGTTTTGTTTTGTGTTACATGCACTGCCAGCATTTATACTTTCTACATCCAAGGCTGCAGTACATCAGATAACCTATTCTTTGCCCACTGTCAGCTCAATATCATTAACTTCTGGAAGGCAAAAACATGCCACCCGCATGTACAGTGAGGGAAAAAAGTATTTGATCCCCTGCTGATTTTGTACGTTTGCCTACTGTCAAAGAAATGATCAGTCTATAATTTTAATGGTAGGTGTGTTTTAACAGTGAGACAGAATAACAACAAAAAAATCCACAAAAACGCATTTCAAAAAAGTTATAAATTGATTTGCATGTGAATGAGGGAAATAAGTATTTGATCCCCTATCAATCAGCAAGATTTCTGTCTCCCAGGTGTCTTTTATACAGGTAACGAGCTGAGATTAGGAGCACTCTCTTAAAGGGAGTGCTCCTAATCTCAGCTCGTTACCTGTATAAAAGACACCTGTCCACAGAAGCAATCAATCAATCAGATTCCAAACTCTCCACCATGGCCAAGACCAAAGAGCTGTCCAAGGATGTCAGGGACAAGATTGTAGACCTACACAAGGCTGGAATGGGCTACAAGACCGTCGCCAAGCAGCTTGGTGAGAAGGTGACAACAGTTGGTGCGATTATTCGCAAATGGAAGAAACACAAAATAACTGTCAGTCTCCCTCGGTCTGGGGCTCCATGCAAGATCTCACCTCGTGGAGTTTCAATGAGGAATCAGTCCAGAACTACACGGGAGGATCTTGTTAATGATCTCAAGGCAGCTGGGACCATAGTCACCAAGAAAACAATTGGTAACACACTACGCCGTGAAGGACTGAAATCCTGCAGCGCCCGCAAGGTCCCCCTGCTCAAGAAAGCACATGTACAGGCCCGTCTGAAGTTTGCCAATGAACATCTGAATGATTCAGAGGAGAACTGGGTGAAAGTGTTGTGGTCAGATGAGACCAAAATCGAGCTCTTTGGCATCAACTCAACTCGCCGTGTTTGGAGGAGGAGGAATGACCCCAAGAACACCATCCCCACCGTCAAACATGGAGGTGGAAACATTATGCTTTGGGGGTGTTTTTCTGCTAAGGGGACAGGACAACTGCACCGCATCAAAGGGACGATGGACAGGGCCATGTACCGTCAAATCTTGGGTGAGAACCTCCTTCCCTCAGCCAGGGCATTGAAAATGGGTCGTGGATGGGTATTCCAGCATGACAATGACCCAAAACCTTAATGATTTGGAGAGGATCTGCAAAGAGGAGTGGGACAAAATCCCTCCTGAGATGTGTGCAAACCTGGTGGCCAACTACAAGAAACGTCTGACCTCTGTGATTGCCAACAAGGGTTTTGCCACCAAGTACTAAGTCGAAGGGGCCAAATACTTATTTCCCTCATTAACATGCAAATCAATTTATAACTTTTTTGAAATGTGTTTTTCTGGATTTTTTTGTTGTTATTCTGTCTCTCACTGTTAAAATACACCTACCATTCAAATTATAGACTGATCATTTATTTGTCAGTGGGCAAACGTACAAAATCAGCAGGGGATCAAATACTTTTTTCCCTCACTGTAGCTCCTTGAGATGATAGCATCTATTCAGTATTATCATGTGCATGCTTCAGTACCTCCAACTACAAGTGACACTGAACCAACACACAGCTTACATTGCTGTTATTCAATTGCTAATTCAGCGTGTTCTTAATTTGTAACTCAGACACCCCTGTAGAGAGTCAATCTACAGCCAAACAAATCCAATGGGATCATGAAGGTGCGCTAAGCTTAAATGTGCTGTATATATGGCCCCTGAAACCTAGATATATACTTCACTTTATAGCTAGGGGTTTGCATACACATGCATTTTCTCTTATGTTTAGATGCTTAATGGCCCCTTGCTGTATTGAAGACTCTTTTATTGCTTTTTATTTAGAATTCATAATGAAGTCTTTTGTTGTGGACGAATCATAAATAAAGCTAAATGCATAAATATTTACAGTTACCATATACACTTTTTTAATAAAGCGATCCTTAGAGAGCCAAATACAATTATACTATTTATTGTGAAATGTATTTAATCATGTTAACTACATGCACTTACTCTTGAATGCACATTTTCTCACACATAAGCACTTGAAGGAAATGTAAATCAAGCAGAAACAACTCCAGGAACTGTTGGTATTAACTTTTTTGTTTTATTTGTCTTACAGACTAATGATAGATAGGTAAATGATGATGGCCTTTTCCCTCTTTAAAATCTTTAAAACCTTGGTATGAATAAGGTTTAAGGTTGAGGTTGAAATTAACTTATTTATTTTACAAATTCTTAAATACTGACATAAGTATTTGAATGCAAGTATATTTAGATGTAATTGTGTAAGTTTGCAGAATAAAGAAACATGTTATATTATTCTCACCATATCCTGTTTGCCACATTACTGCTCTGACGGGACAGATGGTTCATTAACAGTGGTGTAATAGTATGGGCAGGGATCATCACAGATGACCGCACTGAACTCCCTGCCATTGATTAAGGCACTGTAACTGCTCTGAGACAGAAACATGACGTCTTTCTTGACATGGTTCAGATGTCTGTAGCAGTTGTTGTTTTAGTGGACAGTATTGCATCCCCTCATAAAAGCCAATGCGGTCAAACGCTTGAGGTGATACAGTGGAATCAAACCTTCAAGATTCTTGGACATTATTGAACTGGTTTGACATCTTGGGATATCTTCTTTTGTCATTGCTGGTCACTGCTTTGAGAGTAGACGTAGAGAATCCAGCATTAATGCATCAAACCGTTCCTTGATTGAGAGCATTTCTCCATCTTCTGCCTCTGTCTGGGGTCTCCCCGCAGGGAAACGAAGAGGGGGAAAAAACTAGTATGGTACTCCATCTGCACACATTCGTGACATCCAGTTTTGTGACCTAAATTGTACACATACTGTTCTGTCAGCATTGTGTTTTCATAATCTCTCTTACACAAGCTCATAGTCTCATTCCTCTCTTGTTCACACACAATCTTAGCAGCGCACACTCTCTCTTAGCAAGACAGTTTAGAAAGATTTAATTCAAATATTTTTTTTCTACTGAGGTATGCTGCCAGTTGGAAGACCTAGCTGTCCTCCAAGTATAAAGTGATTTCCAGCTGAACAGCAGTATCTTTTGCCAGTGATAAAAATAACACCTTTAAAAAGGGATGTTGCTGCTCAGAAAAGCACTGAATTCATATCAAGCCATTCTTCACAAGTTGGGCAGATGGTCGGGGAATATTTCATTTTCTGGAATACAGCTGGGCTATTTCAGAGGTACTAATCAGTGGCAATAGATTAAAAAAAAATAATACATTTCTTGTAATCAAATTGAGAAAAAAAAAAAAGGCTTGTATAGAAAAGTCACTTTACCAGCATTGTTCCTCATCTGTCAGTCAAACTGTGATAGTTTGGTTTAGGTAACACATTAGTTGTGTGGGTTTTTACCAATAACCTAGTATCTATCACTTGACAGAGACCTATGGGACACTCACCTGAAGACTAAGGTGTCTGATATAAACTGGCCTGACTGTAAACTGCAGGCATGAATCACTTTTATTCACCAGTCGATTCATAAACATGGTATAATGATCAAAAATATCAGATAGTATTAATGAAAGAATGATGTATTGAACGAGGGAGGGATTTAGTAGATTCCAATGGGCCCTTGAGATACGATTTTCCACTCTACTATCACTGTGTATGCTTTACAATGTAAAACAAACAAATGATGACCCTGGTTTCATTTCTTAATTTTGAGGATAACTGAGCCTAAAAGGTACTTGTTTATATTTAAACATAGATGTTGTTTGAGTGTTTGTCTCGGGTTTTGAGTATCTATGTGGTGTGATGCTGATGATGGTTTTGCTCTTCACAGATGTTGGGGACGATCACAGCCATGCCCATCAAGGTGCCTCAAGTCAGCTCTCTGCACCGGTTGGCTGGCCAGGCCCCTACAGTGCTACCTCAGGTAGGTCAGCTCACTCTTTTCACAATGCAGTGTTACGGCACGGGGCTCCAGTGATACACCAGGACTGAAACGTACAGGGTTAACTAACTTCACTGGTATTTGACGTACATATTTTTCATCACATTCTTTGCCAATGAATGGACACCTGGGGGACACACCTGTGGCAAGTGAGTGCAGCTGTCAATCTCCTCTCTGACAAACACTGTAAACTCAGGCTGTGCTTGGAGAGGGCGGTCTCAGAAATGAAGTATGGCTTTCAGGTACTTCCAAAAATGTGAAAGTTTCTAAATAGAAGCTTTAAAAAGGTTCTGTAATGACACGCACATGATTATTTTCACATAATAGGTTGAGAAAAGAGTGCTAAGGGTGATGTCTGTGCTGCCCTACAGCCCACATAAAGGAATGTAACTAAAGCAGATTGTTTTATTTATTCATTTATATTTTTTGTTTGCAAAATTGTGCACTGTTATTGGTAGTAGGAATGTATACAATTACAATAAACATATTTAATGAGAAAGCTTTTGAGGAGGAGAGAGAAAAGGGAGAAAGTAAAATGTGCTCAATTTGTTTTCAATTTTGTTTTGTTCGTAGAGTTAGATTTGTTTCTTTGTTCTTTTACCTCAGCGTATGAACAAAAGCTTTTACTGCATTCTGGGGGGCTTTGGGTAAATTCTGTAGCATCTTACATTTTGTAATTAGTTCCCTGGCACATACATTGTATTCAGTTTCTTTCCCATAATTAAAAAATAATTTAAAAATAAAGTACATCTCTCGCTCTTAATTAACAATATAGTTTGTTTACAGTATGATTCTGTCAGAAAACTAAAACAATTCCTGCTACATAGAAAATTAAAGACTTCGTAAATACCATTGAACCACTGTAATGATATTTAAATCTGTTTCCGTTTAAATGGGATTTGCTAATTTTAACTGTAGCTATTAGCCATGCAAACACGCACACACACACACACACACACACTCTGATTGGAGGCAATCTGGCATAGAGGACTTCCATCTTTTTAAGTCTAGGTGTTGAAACTGAAATGAGTTTAGTGTTCTTAGATAACTCCCCAGAGTACATTAGTCGTATCGTTTCACAAGCGCCGAGCAGACATGACGCAGGAGTCCGGCTGGATGTAGACCCAGATATTAAATGGCAAAGGTCAGGCAGGCCAAGGTGGATGAGCTACAATAGGAAACTCCTCGCTGGAAAGACTTCCTGGTTTGGGATCATTCAAATAAGAAGCATCTATTTCACATAAAACACGCACAAACAATGGAAAGACTAACCTCCCCCCATTCTACTAACACTGTTGGACCACTTAAATCCCCCTCCCCCGGCCAAGATCGAGTGACGCCACTAGCTTAGAGCAGAGAGCATCATATTGCACTCTAATGGACTCTGCGTGGCAAACAGAGCAAGTGAACCATGCTGTGGGACTGAGTTTTAGGATGACTGAGCTTAAAGGTATGGTTCCCCAGCTATTACAATCAATTACACAGCCTCTTCACTGCCATAGCCAGAGCTTTCAACTGTTTGGAAAGTTTTGTTGTTCATCACAAATATATATTTTTGTTCACAAAAAAATTCACAGGCAAAGACCAAAGCCAGGGAGGGGTGGAGATTAGCACTCACACACACACACACACACACACACACACATGGAAACCTTACAAAACAGAAAAATAAATGAAATTCTCCCATTTTAAAGTTATGTAGACCATTAATTAAACAATTGTTGACTTTGTGATTGGAATGCAGCCCTGTTGTTTAAGCTTTTTACCCCTAGAGGTCATTGTTGTGTTTGAACCTAAAAGGGTTGTTACATGTTTTTCACAACTGGTTTTCTCATTTAGGGTCAGTCTAATTTTGAAATATCTTAATGTTAATGTTAATCTTGGGAAAGTGTCATGTATGGAGTTTCAGGAGTCACAAAATGTTTCACTACTCAAATAATGAATGTATCTCAGACTGAATGCATCGTTCACAATTTTTTCTCATATTCAATTAGTTGGGCTGCATATGTACAAGTATTTATCATCAAATAATCAGTTTCCACAAATTGTATAGATCGGTGAACCACAAGCAAGCAATGCCCCCAATCTGTGATTTACATCTGCACTTCCTAATTATCAAAATAAAAGCATTATTTACAAACGAGAGACACCATTTCAACTCTCAGTGTAATGTCTCAATTGATTGTTGATACTGTTATGACCCTGTACAGTAGCATCGTGGGGTAAATAGTCTCTTTTCTGTTTCGCAAGATTATCCTGTTCATCTGTCCGGTCATAAATCCTTAATCCCTCTGTCCTAAAGCAACCCGGCATCTGTTTGGACTGAAGACTTATATATTTGTGGTCAAAATCCTTTTTTCATTTCTTTTGAGTGGAATCTGTATATGATAGAAAGTGCTACAGGAGGTTTTAATTGGACACTTAAGCTGAAGTTTTAGTTGAATGTTGCAGTTCTTCGTTTGAACACATGATGGCATTGTAGGCCTTTACATGTTCACCACCTCCTCAGGTACAGCACAGAAGAGAAAGCTTGTGTATTGGGAATTAATTGTACAAAATATAAAAGAGAGCACCCATTTTTCAATAAATAAGTACTTTATGGATACATTCAGGAATTTGTTACCTTGTTGCAATATTTTACCGCTGGGAAATAGTAAAACAATCCAAAGAAAGTTTTTAAACCGTATTTCTTCACTAAATTGTTTTAATTTCCTGAGAATCCGTATCAGGCAGTTGACCTCTCTGTGTCGTTCCCTTCACTGCCCCCCCAGGTTAGGCCAAAGACCCTGATCCCGGACAGCCTTCCTCACAGCCCGTGCCAAGAGCAGCTGTCCAGCCAGCAGCAGAGCCTCCAGAAAGCAACGGTGGTCAGCATAAAGAACCCTGGTCCAGCGCTGCCCACCGCCAACAACACGGTCAGCCATATCTCGCTGCCAAATGGCCAGCCCATCCCCCCGGGCCTCTCCGAGCCCCCCAGCGTCTCCACGGCCATCAGTACCGCGGGGGTCGCCTACGCCATCATCTCCACCTCGCCAAGCGGCAACACCTCCGGCAACACCATGTCTGTGGTCAACGAGGCCATCAAGGTGCAACCGCTGCTCATCAGCACAGACAGCAAGGTGAGCTGATCCCACACACGCTCACACTCACAGATACACATACATAGCTTGACTCAACGTTTGATGAATTCTAACTCAACCAGCTAACAAAAGGGCATTTAATCCTCACCTGGCTGTGCTGTGTGTCCTCTCAGGTGATCATAATTCAGCCCCAGGTTCAGTCGGGCCCTCAGAGCCAGCCAGAACCGAAACCAGAGAGCCCCGCCCAGGAGCCGGTCCAAGCACCCCCTCCTCCAGCCAAGAAGAGGAGAGAGGAAGACCCTGAGGTAAGCAGACTCCCAGATGCCTCTGCTGCCAACTGAAGCTCGCCAATTCAGTTTACCTTAGGAGAATGGCAGCTTGTGCTCTATTACACAACATTCAACCCCTACATTACCTTATTGTTGTACGTGACTTTGTCTTTTGATTTTTACATTAAATCTTCTTTCTCCTTAAACCATTATAGTCAGTGTTTATTTTGAGCTAGGTTTGAAGGTTTGGAATTCATCTAATGTGTCCTTTTGATTTTCTAGCTCTCCAAATATTAGGAGTTTTGCTATATTACAGTTATTGGCCTACATAGTCTTATTATTCAACACTGACAATGACTACTTGATGAGGAAATCAAGTTTGATGTGGCATTAAATTGAAAACAAAAGTGTAGCCCCCTGTAACATATCACCTTTGAGTGCAAAACCGCACTTATGTAAAATGAAGCGTTATGAAATTGCCACAAACGTCTTTATTGTACCAACCATTACAGCGGCAAAGTGTCTCTGAGCCATCTCATCATAATCGGTTAACTGATCCCATTATCCTGTTAGCTAATCCTAGTTCATCCCATCTCAGCCTCAACCCTCACCCACCCTTTCTCTTTTCAAGCATCTGTCAAATTCTGTGAGGTTCGTCTTCAGGGGAGTTGATTAAAGTCCATTTTAGTTGCCTTTCGTAAAAGAGAGAGAACGGTTTAACAATGCGCAATTTCCCATAAATGAAAGCAACATCCTTAAGTGTTTTCAAAAATAATTAAAATAAGTAAGAACGGAACAAACAAAAAAATATATACAAATAGAACCCCCCCCTTCCAACCCCTTCATTCTAAATCTTGACATAATAGATAAGCTAGTCTTAATATTATTAAACACCACTCTTTGCGATGTGTTTAATAAGATTGGTAGTTCACCCCTACCTCCACCCCTCTCCACAGGGCCATGTTTAATTCATGTGAAGTAGGCAGCTTCTCCATACGTCTCTCTCATGCTGTGGGCGCACAGCGTTTTGTACACGCATACAGAGGTTGAACGCATTTGTCGAGTCACTTCAAAAAATGCAGGTACTTCTGATTTTACCCCCTCAGAAATCCCATTCATCTACAAAGACAAGCTTATTTTGTGCAACACAATATGATGTGTCGGGCCGGGGATGTCACAATAAAGCAAGAGGTGTATTGTTGTTTTTCTTCTCATAATGGTGGTATTCCGGTGAAATCTGCATTTGCATTTGTTTTGCCGTTGGCACCTTCATGGATTTTGTTTCATTTTATTTCCCCTCAGAAAATTGCCTTCATGGTAGCACTGGGCTTGGTTACAACGGAGCACTTGGAAGGTGAGTGAGAAACACGGCACAGGGGCCAGTGTGTGGTAAATAAGTTTCAAATACAGCCCCACGTGCAGTCCATTAAAATGTGATAAGCGAACAATTGACCAGGGTTGATGCTATATATCAGTACGTACAAACACACAGAGCTATATTCAGTTAGGCAGCACATTAATTAAAGGCAGGGCAGTGTTTATTTGGTATTTTTTGTATTATTTGGGTAGAAGTAGTCTTGAAGTCAATCAGTGCTATAGACCCCTTCCAGACGCCTGCGTTAAGTGCCTTGTTTATTTCCATGGTTACAGAAATCCAGAGCAAGCGCCAGGAAAGAAAGAGACGGAGCACGGCCAACCCAGCCTACAGTGGCCTGTTTGAGCCAGAGGTGAGATGTGCACTCCGCTGTTAATGTACCATTTCTCACTGTTCCTCCCCCAGGACAACCTGGAAACTGTTCAATCTCTTCTATATCACTGCAGGGATGTTCCCTGGGAAGACTATATAACCTCCACTCACATCCATTGAGACGTTTTATTGCATAAAGGTCACATAAGATACATCTGTTTTTTTTTTTTCCCCCCTCGCATGGTTCCCATAGATTGTGCAGAAACAAAAGATCATACTGTGTGTGTTTTGTTACTGAAGTTCATGCACCAGACAGGGGTATAGAAAGCCACAGTTTATTTTACAATTCTGATAGATTTGCATTCCAGTAAAATGCAGCACGTTTGAGCATAGAGAATAAAGGCTGGAGCTGTGTCACAGACAAAAGTGTGTTTAATAACGAAGGGGGAGAAGGGACATTCAGTGCCTGTATTGATTATCTTTAAATATAGATAAAGGACATTTTAAAAGTACTTAAATTCATGATTAGATCAATATGCTTATTGTGTCTTGTTCTGTCCTTCACTCTTCAGCGCAAAAGACTTGCATCAAATTACCTGAACCATCCACTCTTCCTGACTGCGAGAGGTGAGCAACATCTTTACACATTACCATCACCGTCAGAGCCATCCACATCACTAGAGGTTATAACTAGAATTATGAGGTGTTTTGTCTTAGTAAATATTATTAAAAACTATTAACTGCTTTCCTACAGAAACATATAATTTCATTAGAATGTAACTTAATAAAATCTGGACAGTCAGAAAACGGACAACTCTAATTAAAGTAGTCTACCTCTGTACCTGGTCTAGATAACCCCAATGTATATATTAAACCATATGAGATGTACAGCATGCAAATTACAAATAAATTACAATTTAAAATGAGTTCTATGGCATTCCTTCAGTCTTAGTTTTTAGTTAAACCAAAATTATTTTTCTTTTGTTAAATAAAATAATCTGGGTCGTGTATCTTGTGAAGTTACACTAGAGATGTGTGATTTCTTATGCGCCAATAATGGAATGATAGCCTTTATTTCTAGTATGAGTAGAAGTGTGATCTATAATAGATATATTTTGAGAATTCTTGGAGTGGTATTTGGTTCATATATAATTCTCTTGTAAGTGAAATATGAGTCATAAAATGTCTTTAATAAAAAGACTGTAGGAGGTTTTATACTTCAGACCCTCCGTCTCTAATAAAAGGTGGTTTGGTGTGTGTACTGTGGGGAGAATAAGCACATGAGTTTTACTTTGTTAAAAGCCTGACACACGGGTAGAACAATGGGATTTAAATTAATTCAAATATAGGAAAGTTTATTTTGTAAGTGGACCAGTTACATAGTACCTATGCACTCTTGCAATTTAACTTTGTTCGGCATTTTCTTAAAATACTTGAATATTAGTAATTTGTGTTCTCATTTTGGTACCTCAAATGGGCCAAACTACTGTAACAATGGTGCAGATGTAATGTACGAACCCTGGATTTAGTCAGACTACATAGAGCTGACAAATCTTTACTTCACATTGACTATCACTGCCCAATGACTTATATTAAATCTCTCTTTCTCTTTTTTTTTTGCTTATCTTGGAGAGAGTCACAGCTACATTAAATCCCCATCCAGATATGATATACTCACATGTCAGATCAGATTTAAAAACAAATTATAAAGACAGACAGCCTGGGAAGGACTACTATTACCTTTAAGTACCTTTAATTAATGTCTTGAAATCTTTAACAAAACAGTAAAGGCTTTAACAACTTCCAGGGAATCCAAGGAAAAGCATGAATAATAATAATTTAAAAAACAATCCTACCTAAACCAAACCTACCTAAATCAGTGTCGTAATACAGCGTGATTCTGAGGTTTTATAAGTCAGGCCCGGAGCTATTAGTTCTTAGCGCATGGCTTTTACTAAACCCTGCTGTTTTCCCTTTAAACCTGTTTCTACTATGTCAGCTACTAACCTGTTCTCTGCTTCCTGTTCGCATGCTAGCCAATGAGGACCTGTGTTGGAAGGTATGTTCAGTGTTTGTTGTCACTTTATTTACTTCCCCCCCCAATCCCCCCCACCCAGGTACGACGCTCTGCTTTTTACATGTGCTGCGGTCTAATTGGAGGGAATCAGTCGGCAAAAGTTAACAGGATTAGTGTATTTGGATCCTGTCCTGTGTGTGTTGATCATATGGTGGTCTCTGTACTGATGGTTAAAGAATTATTGTAAGATTGCAGAGTTGCAGTCTGTGAGTGAGTCACAGCTGTTGGGGGTTTTATTTGCCAGGAGCCTTGGAAGAGGGATTCCCAGTGGTTCATTTCCCTCAAAAATGGCAGATTGAGAGGTTGCTGTGATGCAGGAGGTTGCTGTTTAGTCATTCCCCACAGTGTTGAAAGAGAGAGAGAGAGAGAAACACGCTTGTCTTAGTTACATCACGTTAGCTTAGCTTCTTAAAGACATTTTATTTCTCACTCAGCTGGAAAATTAGCTCAGTTTTTTCCTATTGCCTTTTAATTGCTTTGTTACCACTTCATTTCTTTTACACCAGTTCAGAGCAAGCGCGTGCTATTTTGTGTCCTGTTTGTTCTGAGAGAGCGGATAAGGTCTATAAACAGACCCGGCATGCCAGGCTCCCAGTGCACCAGTCTCAGCCACATGAATCAGCGGCCTCCTTCCCCGCTTCATCTGTGAAGAGCACCTCCTCCTTCCAGTCTCAATCTGCCATTTCTCAAATTCAACTTGTTGCCCTACTTTCTAAGCAGCGGGTTACATAATCAGACATCCCCATTGTGTTTATGTTTCCGGATTTGGAAAGAAATTCAAAAACATGACTCCCGTTTCCCTTTCCCTGTGGGCCGACCAAAACAGAATGGCTTGCATGCATCGTGCGGTTTGAGAGAGTATAAATGACTTCAAATATTTTAAGTTTCTGGGGAGGGGGAGCAGTATGTGACTTATCAGAGACCAGAATTAAGAGCCGAGTGCTTTGTTTGTTTGTTTGTTTGATGTTTACATCAATTAATTAATATTGGGAATAATATTTGAAATGCATAGGAATGTGCAAATAGTTACAACACTAATGTAGACATACATGCCGATGTACGAACAGGAAGTGTACTCTTCAGATGGATCAATGCCGGTGTGTTGTGTTTGTGCAGGATGACATTGTGCATGACAAGCACTGTTCGGTGTGCAAGGAAGACGGAGAGCTGCAGCAGTGCCATAGCTGCTCCCGCGCCTATCACCCAGACTGCCTCGATCCCCCACTCAAGACCCCGCCAAAGGGAGTGTGGGTTTGCCCCAAGTGCCACAAGAAGGTAGGAGAGCCCAAAACATCTCCCAAGGATCTCGATTCTGGCACAGCAGTCCCATTTAATGTTTGTTTGTATTTTCCACTTGATTCTAGTCTCTTAAAGTGATGTAGAGATACTAGAGAATTCATTACATAACTTTTTTGGTGCTTTTTGTATAACAACACAAACCAGAAGCATGTATTAGGCCTTTAAATGCCTTTTTCTTTTCTTCCAGGTAATAAACAAGGACAATATGTCATGGCCCCAGAATCTGACAGTCGTCCAGTCTTATATAACACACAAAACAGGTATGCACTGGAGCAATAAGGGGAATGCATTTCTTTGCCTCATACACCCTGCCACCGAAAAGCATTGTATCAGAAATCGTCACAGAGGTGATACGCAGTGCAGGGGGCATGTGTGGGGGTCCGTAGATATTTGTATACAATCTGTTAAACCTGCACCCTTCGCTTCCTCTCAGTGGGCCACAGGGCTTGGAAATGACAATTCGGTGTAAAGTGAAGTTACTGGAAATAAACTAGAGTAGAAGAAGACCACGGCGCACTGTTGTGACCCCGGGACCTGTCAGACCTAGAACTCCACAGGTGTGTTTTTAATGGCTCTGACAGGGTTGTGCTTTTGTCGCGCAGTGAAAGAGGAGGAGAAGAGGAAGCTGCTGAAGAGGAGCAGCGAGCTACAGGGCGAACACGCGCAGCTGGAGGACAGGGAACAGCAGCTCAGCGACTCGCTTGCGGTAAGAGCCTTATTTGAGGTTTCTTGTCTTTTGTATGGCACCATATTCTGCAAGCTGTCAGGGACAGAATACGGTGCCATACAAAGACAAGAAAGACTTATCGTCCTGATGTATTCTGAAATCGGCAAAGTATTCCCATGTCAGTTAAAGATGAGGGTTACCTGTTGACGTTTGTAACCGGTCCGTTGTCGGTTCCCCCACAGCAATGTATGGATTTGAAAAACAACCTGTTGGGCAAGCAGAAGGAAACCCAGTCCTCCTTGGAGCGACTGAAGGCTTTGATCAGACTGATCCAGAGAGACCAGATGATCCAAGTGACTATGACTGCCACCACCACCACCACAGGGGCCTCCCTCCTCACCCTGCCCTGGATCAAACCCCCGAGCGCCGCCGCCCCGTCCTCCGCCGGCCCCTCTGCTCACGCGCAGAAAGGTCTGCCCCAAACCCAGGGCAACAACTGATCTCGCGCCGCCCACACCGAGCCAAACGACACCCTGCCGATCGCGCAGACCACATTGTATATCTTCATAAGAACAATAAACTTTTTTTATAAGTCAGCACCATAGAAACTTACATTAAAAAAAAAAAAAAAATACATAAAAAAATATATATATAACCAATGCAGTTTTTAGAGAACTGTTGTGGCAAAACTATATCCCACAAACAGTTCACGATGAGTATTTTGTAAACCCAACACCTTCAGTGCTTACGAGATTTTTTTAATTATTATTGTTATTATTTATTAATATTCTTGGCCTTAATGTATTTATGGAGTTAAAAACAAAATGGCCGACACGGATATACAAACAATCTGGTATTCTGTGAGGCGATTAAAAAATGATGTTTTTTTTAAACTAGAAGAGAAAAAATACACGTTCAGCATATAGTGAGCGACAGCACTAGCGGTTAGTAGCAGTAGATACAAAAAAAAGTTATGAAAATATAAAATCAAAAGAACATTTTCAGCTGTACATTGATATATCTGAGTAGATACATGTTATTCTCTTATGAACAATGTTCGCCATATTTATTCAGGTGAAAGTGGGACGGGGAAATGTTTCCATTGTGTATGTATGAATCTAATGAGCCTTCAAACAAAACAGAATAATTGTTTTCAGTATTATTAGAGTTGAGATCTTAAAGTATTTAAAGACGTGACTGAATTGAGCATTTCGAGTGAACCGTGAAAGATGTTCATACCGATGCCTGGGGGTGATGAGAACTGAAGTATTGGAAGGGGGATCGCTGTACAGATGTTGTGTTATTGTTCTTGCAGGTCCTTCTGTCGTTTTTTTATTTTTATTATTGTTACCGAATCATACAGATGTGCTGAAATGTTCTCGTTTCCGGTCACACCCAAAAGTAGACATCGGTCGTTTTTTATTTTTAACAAGGGCCATTCATTTTTACTGTGGGTTTTTCATTTTGCAATGTTTTGCATTTCTTTTTCACCAGTATAGAAAATATGCCAAAAAAACTTACATTTTTGTACTGGATTTTTGTTTTTGTTTTTTTGTTTCGGTTCTTTCCTTTTTGCTTAGCAATTTTTATGTAGAATACAACTATGAGGTTTTATTGCTGAACGACCACTTGTTAAAAAATATATATTTATCTGCTAGACGGTACAAACAAACACTGCCTCAAGTAGAATTTCTGGGGTTTCTTTGTTAAAATATCAGTTTTTTTTACCACAGGCCAATGGAGACCTTTTCATTTTGTTGTTGATGGGACAGTTTTAAGTGTGAACTTATTTATTTAAATAGTTAGTCTTCCTGCTAAACATAGGGACAGACTGGCCCATCAATTGGTCTCAGGCCTGATTTTCCTTTTGAAGGCCAGTGTCACTTTTAAGCTTGTCAGTGTTACACTGTGCCTACCTTGGTGGGAAGTTGTAAAGATTTTTATTGTTTTTGGAAATGTTTTAAAATATTGCTAGTTGATTTATTGTTATTATTATGATGATGATGATTAAGAGGTGAAAGAAATGCAGTATCCCTTTCGGTGCAAAATAATAATACCCTTATGAGGAAAATCCTGTATTGTTTTCTTTGAAATTGACCGCAGAAAGTTGAACGGAAATATAAATATCAAAAGAGAAAAGAAATGGAGCAAATGTGCTGCAAAAAGCTTTGTCAGTCTGTCTGTCAAACAGAATTTCATATCCTTATCAATATATATATATATATATATATAAACTTACATTTTGTATTATAAAATTCTACAAGGTTCTATATGCATTCATCCATTTTGACAAAATGACAAAACATGGTGGCGTTTAATAAGAACACTACATTTGTTTGTAATTAGGAAGTGATGAGGAATCTGATTGGGAATTCCTTGGGATTTTGCTCATAAGAGTAAAGGGCTGAGGGAGCTTCTGTACACACAGAGAATGAGTTGCCTTCTTTCTCTTGACTTTTTATTTGGATTATTGATCTTGTGTCCTTCAGGTGGCAATTGGCTGCCAGGCGTCCTGTCTTGGTCAGTTGTAATAAGGAATATGCTCTTCTGGCTTATAAAAGCAAGTTTGACGTATCACAGCTGGTTGCACAAGTCTCTAGAAACTCTCCACTGAATGATTCTGTCTGCGCAGAATAAGTAGGTTTTGCCATTCAGCACCTTACATTATTATTATTATTATTTTGTTTTTTAACTTTTCCAAGCCTTGAACAAATTATACAGTGTTATCATCCATTCCCTAATGCTTGAACAACAGGCTTAACCTCTGTTTTCAATATTGAATGCCTCGATCTATGCGGAAAGTGTAAACTGCAGTTTACTGTCGGTGGATATTCATGTGATGAGGAGCCTTCAAAATAGACAAGCCATGTCCCCGGTACGTTAGCTCAGACCTTCCCACTAACTGAGGTTTCTGATTGGCTGACTGGTGAGACCAAGCCTGGGGTTTGTCATTGTATTTCCTGTTTTTGGCAGCTGATGTTACCGTTGAATAGCACTGAAAAATTGTCGACACTGAAAAGAATAATTGAAATTTCATGAGGTTTTTAAAAAGTTTCTTCCTGTTTTGAATGATAACTGTTGGCCTAAAAAGAAAAGGTCAGAAGACAGAAAAATTAAATCGATGTCCTCTGTCCAGTTGGCCTAAAGCAATTGCAAGTCTGAAGCTAATGTACGTGTAATATGGTTTACATAGGGCATGCAAAGAGGTGATTGAAGGTGTTCTCCACATCTCACAGGCACTTACAGGAAAACTTTAAACATTTCGGAAAGTTCTATGCTTTTCCACAGAGAAAACCCACATATTTACGGACCCAAGGTTGATTTTCCCAGAAATGTACATATGATATAATCACAACAAAAATGGTCCACTGATCCAAAAGATCAGTGAGATCTGAATTTCCATTCTTAAAAAAAATGTTAATTTTTCTTTTACAGTGAGCAGTCAGAAGTTTAACCCTAATTAAAAATGCCTGAGAGAGTACTCACATAGATAGAAAACTGAATTAGGATTTCAGAAACAAATAAGATGTTTGTCCATTGAATGGGAGATATCGATAGTGACATGAAACTTGTCTGGTGTTGTGTCCGTACGTAAAGAACCACACCGATTGAACAATTTCATTGATAAGAACTAAAGCTTGCACAGCCATTTATTTACATATGAATTCAAACATTGATCATCATGTTTTGCCTGGCATGCATGGATTAGATATGTTCAGTCTCAATGTGTACCTTTGAGTCACAATCTGAGAAGAGATTTACCGAGCATCATGTCTGAAAAATCCCCCAGTTCAGTTTGGGACGAGCGTTTTTATACAGGACTAGTAGACTGAATGAATGGTAAATTCCACAGAATTCCTTATAATACGTGTATATATTTTCCCTAGTATTAGAGTACACCGAGATATTACAGCGAACTGAAACAAAAACAGAATTTGTAAATATCCTCTAAAAGTTTATATGTAATGTTTCAAGACTTTTGGTTTTAAATGTACGATTCCAAAGCCTTTCGGTAACAAAAATAATTTGTCAGGAGTGAAAAACTATATTGAGGAGCGGAACAAATCCAAGATCATGGTGAATTTGCATCTAAAAGATAAACATCCTTTCAAATCCCAAAATGGTTTAGATTAAAACAATTGAAACCCAGTATTTCAGAAAAATCAGGACAGTGCTCTTATTGTACATCTGAATTCTGTTCTGTCACACATTGGTCCACTATTTGACGCTTTACCTTTTCTTTGAACCAGCAGTTCAGCTAAACAGTAAACACAGTCCGTTCTGTTGTGGGGGAGGGTTTTCATTTTCCAACAGGAATGAGTCTTAAATAACCCACTACATACATGTTCACGGAAACTCACTCTGGTCCACCGCATGGATACAGATCCAAAGATTCTAACCGCCATTTTATTTCCTTGTTTCACTCGGTGAAGCGACTTCCACAGTTTAATTTTGTTTGTGGTGCATCGTTGTTAAAATAATGTATCATAAGGAGTGGTTTTATTGAACTTCGTATCAGCTTTCCCTAACACTTCATTCTTCATTTGTAGCTGGAATGCAGGGTTTCTTTTCATGCGCACCCATCTAAACATCCTTCCTGGAATTTATTAATTGTTGTTTAAATGGTTAGATCTTGAGAGCTTATGATCAATTCAACCAGCTGAAGACTTGTGGAGACCCCCAAGCCCCCTGTGTAACTGCCATCTTGTTTTCTTCCCCCCAAAAACCGTGGCATTGCAATGACATGACAGATGTAGAAATGGTTTTACCCAGCACGCACCTGGGCTAGGACTTGGGCAGGGGATTTAGGGACAGCCGCACAGAACACACGAGATTGTCCTCGATGCATATCATTTTATCCGAGGACACGCCGAATAGGCTTCCAGTTGCTGTAGTCAGCGGTAAAGTCTTTGAACCCACCTGTCCAAAGGGATACTGCATAGGCTGCGTTAGAGTACGAGTTCCCGAAGCACTGGTTGCTGTGACATGTGGCCAATTCATTCATTACCTACCAACCAACCAACCAACAATTAACCATATCAGCGCTCCATGTCACGATGAGAACGTGCCCGTTAGCGTCGTCTCGCTGGGCCAGCTCTTGGCTCCGTCAACCATTTTCAGAACACTCCGGGAGAAACTGTGCAGTACTATACAGATCTATTTTAATACACTTGACACTATGTTGAACAAAATTTTTTTATATTCTTTTATCAATGAACAAAGAAAAAAAAAGGAAAAAAAATGTTTGAAATACTATGGTTATTGTTTGCCAATTATGCATTCTGATGTGGCTTGCAATGTTCAATGTATTTTTGCCATGACCAGTAGCAGAGCAAGAAGACATGCAGTTAGATAACACTGACCATTTAGATGAAATGTCTTGGGACTGTTAAAGTAGTGGTTTTGTTTTATTTTTTTTATTTGGTTTGTTTTGGGATTATTTTTTTTTTTATTATTTTTTTTTTTTTTTTACAAAAATAAGGAACTGTCCAGTGGATAGTATGTATAGGAAAAAAAAGTGTTTGTCTTACATATGCCAATGTAGTTTTTCTTCTTTATGATGCATTAAAAATTGATTGATGGAAGTTGGTGACTGGTTAAGAGTAGTCTGACTTTTTTGTACCAAGTTATTTAAAAAAATTAAAGCAATTTAAAAAAGAAATACTTCTTTGGAAGATTTTGGAGTTTTGAACTGAAATGTGTGTTTTAAGGAATATATATATATATATATATATATATACATACAGTGGGGGGAAAAAGTATTTGATCCCCTGCTGATTTTGTACGTTTGCCCACTGACAAAGAAATGATCAGTCTATAATTGTAATGGTAGGTGTATTTTAACAGTGAGAGACAGAATAACAACAAAAAATCCAGAAAAACACATTTCAAAAAAGTTATAAATTGATTTGCATGTTAATGAGGGAAATAAGTATTTGACCCCTTCGACTTAGTACTTGGTGGCAAAACCCTTTTTTGCAATCACAGAGGTCAGACGTTTCTTGTAGTTGGCCACCAGGTTTGCACACATCTCAGGAGGGATTTTGTCCCACTCCTCTTTGCAGATCCTCTCCAAGTCATTAAGGTTTCGAGGCTGACGTTTGGCAACTCGAACCTTCAGCTCCCTCCACAGATTTTCTATGGGATTAAGGTCTGGAGACTGGCTAGGCCACTCCAGGACCTTAATGTGCTTCTTCTTGAGCCACTCCTTTGTTGCCTTGGCTGTGTGTTTTGGGTCATTGTCATGCTGGAATACCCATCCACGACCCATTTTCAATGCCCTGGCTGAGGGAAGGAGGTTCTCACCCAAGATTTGACGGTACATGGCCCCGTCCATCGTCCCTTTGATGCGGTGCAGTTGTCCTGTCCCCTTAGCAGAAAAACACCCCCAAAGCATAATGTTTCCCCCTCCATGTTTGACGGTGGGGATGGTGTTCTTGGGGTCATTCCTCCTCCTCCAAACACGGCGAGTTGAGTTGATGCCAAAGAGCTCGATTTTGGTCTCATCTGACCACAACACTTTCACCCCGTTCTCTTCTGAATCATTCAGATGTTCATTGGCAAACTTCAGACAGGCCTGTACATGTGCTTTCTTGAGCAGGGGGGCCTTGCGGGCGCTGCAGGATTTCAGTCCTTCACGGCGTAGTGTGTTACCAATTGTTTTCTTGGTGACTATGATCCCAGCTGCCTTGAGATCATTAACAAGATCCTCCCGTGTAGTTCTGGGCTGATTCCTCACCGTTCTCATGATCATTGAAACTCCACGAGGTGAGATCTTGCATGGAGCCCCAGACTGAGGGAGACTGACAGTTATTTTGTGTTTCTTCCATTTGCGAATAATCGCACCAACTGTTGTCACCTTCTCACCAAGCTGCTTGGCGATGGTCTTGTAGCCCATTCCAGCCTTGTGTAGGTCTACAATCTTGTCCCTGACATCCTTGGACAGCTCTTTGGTCTTGGCCATGGTGGAGAGTTTGGAATCTGATTGATTGATTGCTTCTGTGGACAGGTGTCTTTTATACAGGTAACGAGCTGAGATTAGGAGCACTCCCTTTAAGAGAGTGCTCCTAATCTCAGCTCGTTACCTGTATAAAAGACACCTGGGAGCCAGAAATCTTGCTGATTGATAGGGGATCAAATACTTATTTCCCTCATTAACATGCAAATCAATGTATCACTTTTTTTAAATGCATTTTTATGGATTTTTTTGTTGTTATTCTGTCTCTCACTGTTAAAATACACCTACCATTAAAATTATAGACTGATCATTTCTTTGTCAGTGGGCAAACGTACAAAATCAGCAGGGGATCAAATATTTTTTTCCCTCACTGATAGATTATATATATATATATATATATATATAATCTTTGAGTTCCACAGGTCCCAGCATGCATATCTAATAACACAATTACCCTAAAACAGTGACCAGACAGGCCAAGCTTATACACTTTCATTGTTAAGAACTATGTATATTACATGTATAGAGTATCTTATACATGCTGAACTTTCAACTTACAAATCCATCTCTAGCACCTTTTAAAAGATTTATAATTACACCAAGAGGAAAATAATTCAGTTTCATTGCTGGTCTTCTGTGTCACATGACTCTGAGACCAGAGACAGGGAGACGTGCACAAGAAACAGCCGTCTCTATAGCTGTAAATCTAAAGCAACGGCCTGAAAAGAGTCCAAGGAGTTTGCAGCAAAGTTATGAAATATTCACGACAGCCATCAGTTCTTATAGTGGCATGTTATACTTTCACAGCTGTGATTTTCTACTACTGCTAAGTAGTAGGATTAATATCATTATTCTCTAAAGACATTTTAATTGTAAAATCCTGCTTGTCCTCATAAGCGTCTCATCCTATTGCTCATTTTATTTGTCTTTACAGCTGGTAGCTGACATTGACTTCTTCTTTTACAACCCAAGAAAAAGTTTCGGCACATGTTATTTTAGTCTGTCAAAATTCTACAATTGAATGCATTTATAAATTTATAAATCATCTGTGACTGAAATAATGTAAATCAGAACGTTTTGTTGGGTTGTTAAATAGCTATAATTGCAACACACAAGTTAATAACGGAGGTCCTTCACCCTTTTGGGTGAGCCGAACTGAGCAGCCTCTGTACAGAATCGGGCATCGTAGCCTCACTAATACTGTATGACAGGTTAGCTGCACTTGTCATCCTAATAACTGTGACGGTGTCCCAGAAGGTAAGCGAAAGAGGATGACAGCGATTAACTCAGTCTGCATTCAAGTTCTGCCTCAGGTGACAGTTGCCTACGCCTGTGTTTTCAAGGTTTGTGTAGACACAATGTTTACTAAAAGCCCAGGGAGGGTTTATTCTCTTGAATTCCCCTATTAACAGGAAGATGCGACAATATGCTGGTTAATGTAGCAGCTGCTTTGTGAAGTTAAATCAGTGGTCTACTCTGCTCATGGAGATCCCCAATCCAGTTAGGATTGTGTGACGACTGGGAACACAGGTTAGTTATGCGATGAATTGAGTCATTGGTTCAATTAAGGCAGCTCTGGCCCATAAAGAACAATCAGGAAGGAACTGACAATTGAATCGGCTGAAGTTGATTCCTTTCTAGACGTGTGAAAATCTGACTATCTGACTTTTAATTTGTTTACATCAAAGCAAACTCTTAATCAATATGCACTGCCGGACAGCTGAGCTCTGAGCTGAACGGGCGATTGATGTCATTTTCCTAATCTGGTCAGTGAAGTCGGATCAGATTTTCATGGCTGATTCTGCCTGCTGTGATAGTGGATACAGTTGGTATAACAACACCATGAGAGCAATGTGGAGTAAATATGGTTTTATTTTGCATGTAGTATTATGAGCAGAGTTACTGTGAATACAAATTAAGATTGTGCTCCAGCTGTACAACTCGAAACAAATGGAAAATTGAGCAGTATGATGCAGAAATATAAAAATGCTTTTGTATTAATTGTATTAAACATTTCTTTATAAAAAAACCTGAAAAATTAGACATGTAAAACAACGATATATTGAAGATTAAAAAAGCTTAGTTTTATTATTTATTTTCCTTTACCTAGAGTATAAAATTATAAAACTTAATCTGATGTAAATGATGACAGACCCGATTCAAGTAAGTCTAAACCCAAGTTTGTGAAAAGTACTTTACTCTGAGACCTGCCCAGGACTCAAATGCAACAGCCTCAATAGTTTGCTGTTCCAATCGTGGTAAAGCATGTTCTAAAGCAGGGGTCTCAGACTCAGTCCCTGGAGGGCCGTGTGTATGCTGGTTTTCGTTCCAATAGACTCAATGTCTTAATTGGTCTAATTGTTTAATGAACTAGATACATTTCAACACCTATCCAGGCCCCGGGATATTTATATGCAACTGTACCTTGAATCAAATGCACTTTTAGACAACCAACTGTAAAATACCTCGCAATATATTTTTAAAAAGTCAAATTGAAAAATTAATTGGACAAATTAAGTAATTGAGGACTCGGTTGGAACGAAAACCAGCATACACACGGCCCTCCAGAGATTGAGTTTGAGACCCCTGAACTAAAGCATTGAGAAGGAAAGATACACAATCTTTCTCTGGATGCTTTGCAGTGACTCAGCGGTGAACCACTCATATCAGGGCAGCTCCGCAGAGTTGCGTTTTGGCGTGACTCTGAAAATGAACCCAAAACATGCAAGCAAAACTTCTTTGAACACCTATCCAAAGAAAGTGAGATTTCTCTTAATATTTATCTCACAGCACCCCTCAGATGAAAATATGTTAAGAAAGCCTCCATATTACACTACTTCTCCCACCCTGGACAATCCACTAAATATATGGAGGTAACCCTTCATCAGTCACTGAGAAAGCACACTTTTCTCAGTGTACATTGTATCCACAGAACAAGCTGCAGACCAAGAGTGATTTGCTATAAAGTGGAGGTTTGGGAAATAGTGTAAAGGCACTTCTGTCTGACACACAGATGCTCACCACAAGTACCAGCTTGACTTTCCTGGCAGCTGATGATGATCTGCACACAGTCCAGTTCAGTCCATTTTAGATTCTAGTTCTTATCATCCACACATGATTGCCCCACACAGGCAGACCCATGTTCTGGTTCTGTCCAGCAGCTCCCGTCGCCCCAGGGTGCCCCATCTCTGCAGTCCCATGTGCCGGACTCAGGGCAGCACTTGGTTTGGCGGCGACCGGGAGCTGAAGACGGTGCTGTAGTGTTCGATGAGGATCTCGGTGAATATGTTGAGTGGGGTCAGAGCGCTGAGGGATACCGAGCCCTGCCGGGGCCAGATCAGGTTCACCCCGAACACACAGGCCAGGTTGGATGGGCTCATCTTGTTCCTGATGCTCTCCTGGGAGACCTGCGGGACACGAGGGACAGGATCTGGGTGAGACGCACTCTTAAAGGTATGGAGAAAAAAGGACGTGTCGCCCCCCCCCCAATTACAACAATCCTAATCTCTTTAAATTCATATTATGTCTATCTTTCACATTGTTTCAGGCTGTTTGTTCTCCTATTCTGCTATGGAGTGGTGCAGTATCCACTTTAATGGAGGGTCCGCCAGACATCTCGCATTTCAGTGCCCGGCTGGGGGGCAGGATCTATTCACACAAGAGGAAGTCCTCAGGCACCTGCTGGTATTGTCACCGACTGCCCGAGAGGGAACTAGCATGGGTATAGAGCGGTGCAAAAATAAATTACATTAATTTGAAAACACTGCCGCCCAGTGGAGCTTTCCACTGGATTCTGACAACTGCTGCGTCACACAAATAACTGCCAGCACGGATGGGTGACAGCAAGAGAGCTCTTCTGTACAATACCTGACCTTATTTTTGAGTTCTCCACTTTAAAAATCGAATTCATTATTCACAACCAATCTGCAGTCTTGCTCTACTCAGTCGTATTTCATCCTGTGCTGCTCAAACAGATAATGCCGGCGGTTCTGCTATAGATACTACAGCGTATGTACTTTACTGAAAAAGTAGCGAAAAAATATATTGTTCAGGAAATATTAAACAATCTTTTTTATTCTCATGCTTTTTAACCCTTTGTTAAAGGAAATCCAAGTTTATGACACGTTCTTACATATCAATCAGTGGAATATCCAATATGGGGACAAAAATGTATGTATGAATCTAAAAGGCTATTCTTAAGGCTGTATTTACTGAAGTCATGGTGAGTTACAGGAAGCAGAGGACGTATTAAACTAGCAAATGAGTCCAGTCCAGTGGAAAACATACCCAACATCTAAATCAGCTTCATGATAACAAAAAATGGTAAATAACTTAAATAATGTTACGTCTTGTTTGATATGTTATGGCAAATATTTTTTTTTTACCAGACTATTTAAAGCCATCTTGATTACATTTAGCTGACATACGGTTGCCTTCAAGCAATATTAAGCAACATGTTTTAGTAACCCTGTGGAGAAGTGAAAACTAAGTATGGCAGAGTGAGTGTAGTGTAATCATGTTACACACCATTTATATCAGAGCAACAATGTAAATAAGAAGACAGCTTCAGGCCTCTACAACTGTGTCTGTGCACTTTTCAGAACTTGTCCTGAAATAACATGCAACCAGTAAGTGACACCAGATTCATCAGATACAAGCACCTATAACCACAATCTTTTACACGAAAGGGTTAATGTTCCATGATACTTTGATATACATTTCCGCAGCTGTATTTAAATACACCGATCAGCCATAACATTATGACCACTGACAGGTGAAGTGAATAACACTGATAATCTCGTTATCATGGCACCTGTCAGTGGGTGGATATATTAGGCAGCAAGTGAACATTTTGTCCTCAAAGTTGATGTGTTAGAAGCAGGAAAAATTGGCAAATTGTGATGGCTAGACGACTGGGTCAGAGCATCTCCAAAACTGCAGCTCTTGTGGGGTGTTCCCGGTCTGCAGTGGTCAGTACCTATCAAAAGTGGGCCAAGGAAGGAAAAGCGGTGAACCGGCGACAGGGTCATGGGTGGCCAAGGCTCACTGATGCACGTGGGGAGCGAAGGCTGGCCCGTGTGGTCCGATCCAACAGACGAGCTACTGTAGCTCAAATTGCTGAAAAAGTGAATGCTGGTTCTGATAGAAAGGTGTCAGAACACACAGTGCATCGCAGTTTGTTGCGTATGGGGCTGCGTAGCCGCAGACCAGTCAGGGTGCCCATGCTGACCCCTGTCCACTGCCGAAAGCGCCTACAATGGGCACGTGAGCATCAGAACTGGACCACGGAGCAATGGAAGAAGGTGGCCTGGTCTGATGAATCACGAGTTCAAGGTGATGACTTGGCCTCCAAATTCCCCAGATCTCAATCCAATCGAGCATCTGTGGGATGTGCTGGACAAACAAGTCCCATCCATTGAGGCCCCACCTCGCAACTTACAGGACTTAAAGGATCTGCTGTTAACATCTTGGTGCCAGATACCACAGCACACCTTCAGAGGTCTAGTGGAGTCCATGCCTCGACGGGTCAGGGCTGTTTTGGCGGCAAAAGGGGGACCTACACAATATTAGGCAGGTGGTCATAATGTTATGGCTGATCGGTGTAGTCATAATGACCCCGGCTATGTGGAGACATTCTTGTAGTGGTGGCTCTGCTATATTACTATGAAACTACCTGGAATCTGTATCTGTTGGAGAAAGTGCTACACAATGGTTAATGTGAATGACTGACTGGCCTTGGATGAGGAATACTCTGTACTGAGAACACACAGATAACACTGGTATGTGCAGGAGACAATTCAGGACTCACCATGTGCAGAAAGCAGGTCAGGTATTTGAGCACGATAAAGTTCGGCTCGGGCAGGCTCTTGATGATGTCCTTACACCGAGATATACGCAGACTGCTCTCCACCGCTGAAACACACAACACAATCGTGACCCACGCTCTCATTGTCAGACATGACTGATCACTCCCAGTCCCGTCCACCACCCACAACACAGGAGCTCTCCACTGTTTATAACATCTGGGCCAACCTCCAGAAAAGCTCAGTGGCTTAATATCTTAAAGCAACTAAAGAACAAACTAGAACTTCTACAACAGAGAAAGGATAATGATATTAAGTGAAAAGCTATACAAATGCAACTGCTAATCCCAAATACAAAGAGCATTCCCCAGAGACACCACAATACGCTACAAAACAGGCGTTTCCTTTGGCTGTGCTTCAGCTGCAAGGGCATACTTACAATTCCCCATTTCCTCACACCCAGCTCTTATCTTCAACAGGGCTTTTTATAGCATATTAAATATAAATAATGTTTATCTGAGGTAAATACTAGTTAGTGCCTGAGACAAGAAAACAAAATACGTATTCCACTAAGAGGAAAGAGAAACTATTGGGTAGTTTTTATATTGCGAGACCTCTCGGTCATACATAAATCATTGCAATCCTCTATTTCCTCAGTCAGCTGTGACATTGTCAGAGGGGCAATATGCGTGAAAGACTTGTCATTTGAAGGAGACCTTTCGATTGAATGCTTTGGGTTTATGAAGTCAACATCGGATGAATGCTGGAGGGGTTGTCCAAGGTCAATAGTGCAGATCAGGCCACACAAACCGGCAGCCACTCAGAGTCACAACGTGCAAAGGGGCCGGGTGGGTTGTGAAAGTGGGGAAAATGGGTGCTTAACTCTTGCCTGATAGCGTTGGCGTTGTCCTAATTATTTGTTTTGGTGTCCAATAGCTCGTCTTTTAGTGCATCACCTTCTCGACACTGATGTACTCACTGACTATGCCTAGAATGGTCTCGTAGAGGTCAAAGGTCAGCAGGGGCTGGGACAGCTCTCGCAAGAAGGTCTTCAGGATGACGGCAGGGATGTGGATGTCGTTGTAGTCGTCAAAGTTCACCGGCTTTCCTGAAACAACGAGAGGACAGCGACTCTTTAAAGATTGACCTCAGATTTCCCTTTTTTAGCATGCGGCTGGAAAATAAAGTCATCTGCTCATTATTGATCAGAGGAAGGAAATAACTTAAAAATAACTTCACATACCAAATTAATCAATGTGCATCTATTTTTGTCCTTCTTATACATCCTGCTCTAACGCCCCTTGATCTTTTTTGATCGATTATATGAATGAAGCTAAAAATATCAAGTTATCTGCAGTTTATTCCCAGCAGAACGTTAATGAAGAGAGGACCCACCGAGATTGTACAGTTTCTGAACGTCCTTAATGATCTGCACTCTGGCTGACCTTCTGAAGATGCCCTCTGTGTGAAGCCCTGGAAACGAGAGACTGAAATCAATTATAAATCCTTGAGCCTCTAGCAGCCCGTCTCCCTGATGGATCCACAAAGGTGCCAGTTTCTGTGATTTGACCGCAGCTGTCCGCACACAGTGAAATCCACCAGCTGAATGGATCCGACTCTCTCCAACGCAGCTCCCTTCTTCCTCCACTCGGCTTTCTCTCCACATCTGTCGCTGCCTCTCCACAGTGGACCCTCTGATACGAGTGCGCATCTTTTCAAAGAGCTCTTTCAAGTACTGGGATGGAGAAGCGGAAACTGCGTGCCCCCCCCCCTTCCCTCCCTGAATGTGTACCAACTGTGCATAAAAATAAGTGTTCGCTCATTGTATACCCTGATAATCCCCTTTAGTACTCCATGTACACCTAAAAAGAGATTAAACTTATTTATACCACGAATAATTAGAGTTAGATTAAGTTACAGCTAAATCTGCACTTTGTCTCTTTCAATATTTTTATCTTGAGTGATAAATACTATTTAAATAACACAACAAACCCACACAATCTCCCATTAGATTGTTAGCGAGGCCTGGTTTCATTTCTAATAAACAAAGACATGACAAAGAATTTTAATTATATTTAAAGTGTGTCTAGCCGCAGTTTTGTAGGGGGTGTAAAGTGGCCTGTTGAGCACATGACTCAAACTGAAATACCCCACCCAGGCCATACCTTTCTGTTTGAGGTAGGACACAGTCTGAGACATCACTGGCGGAATTAATGACCCTTTGTTTCTCTCTTGGATGCTAGAAAGTGAAAGAAAATACCTTTGTATGTACAATAAATACATTATTTACATGTCCAAATCACTGATACCCTAATACTATGTATCTCTATTTGAACCTCTTGAGCAGAACTCATGTGAAAGAAGACATTCACTACGGCTGCATCTTTTCACAAGTGCTGGCACTAGCAAACTTAGCCTAACCACTACTGGAAAGTCTTTTTTTCTTTAACCACAGAAAAAAACACTGAAATTACACACACACACATTATATATATATATATATATATATATATATATATATATATATATATATATATATATATATATATACATACATACTGTAAAAAACAACTTCTCTCAAATGCTAGTCTGTAGTTATACTGCAGAATCCTGTTCAGCTCGTATTACATAACCAGCCCACAGAAGTGCAGCGCTCATCCAGACAACTAAACCTCAGCTTTATCATCAATACTGAAGCAGGGTGTTGGTGTCCTAAACACGGAGGTTATTGCCTGTGGGAGAAGGTTGTGTATATTAAATGAGCTTCACATTGTCAAACGTGACCCAACACATACAATCCTAAGCTTTGGAATGTATCCAGTACCTCGGTGATTACATTATATATTCTAATTAAAAGAATCAAAGAGTTATTGTTGCTCGTTTATTCCAGAACTCCACAAACACAAAAAATGAGTTCCCTACAATACCTAACTATCACCACCGCCACAATAGAGTTGTTATCTA
Source organism: Amia ocellicauda (assembly GCF_036373705.1). Classification (NCBI taxonomy): domain Eukaryota; kingdom Metazoa; phylum Chordata; class Actinopteri; order Amiiformes; family Amiidae; genus Amia; species Amia ocellicauda. The sequence continues at coordinate 13,143,151 of NC_089864.1, forward strand.
TAAAGGAAAGTATATAACAAAGAGGGAGGGGAAAACAGTTCAAATATATATTCATGTCACATATTCAAGGGATTTGGTATAAGTTTAATAACACAGGGAAATCAAGGGGAAAAACGGCACATACTACTGCAGGCTCACTCCGAACTGCTGCGTGGGGAGAGGAGGGCGAGGCGGGGGCACCTTCACTGGAGGCGGTGGTCCTCCTTTCTGTGTGGCCATCAGCTTCTCGTCATGTCTGCGGAATAAACAACGTGTTCAACACGGAGCCGAGAACACGGACGTTTACCACCCATGTTGTTCATGCGCACAAAACCCGCAGGACAGCGACAGCAGGCCAAAAGCTCAACTGGCTAAAATGTACAAACAGTGGGTTACTGCCTTTCACTCTGAAATAACTGACTTTTGTCTTTACAATTATTTCTCCTGGGAATTGAAATCTTAGAAACAAGTTGCAGTGACTATTCTTAACTACACATGTGGTAAAACCCCAAATCAATACTGCTTCCAAAGCTTTTACATGTGTGTGGAATGAAGAACAGTCATGGGACAAACCTGACGACTTCCGGAGGGATTATAAGCTGCTCATAGTTAACGTGGTCTCTTAGTTCACCCAGATAGTTGACATAGGTGAGCTTCTTTCCAAACTTATGACTATTGAAGGAAAGACGCATAAAAGAGAAGGTGAGAGGTCAATCAAGACATTCAAATCATCAACTCAACTCTAAAAATGTCTCAATCTGTTGGCAGTAGAAGGTGAAGGAAAATAAAATACCAGTTCTCTTGCCCACACATTCAAATGACTACAGGACACACATACCTGATAAGTGGCTTAAATATATTCCATAGGATTCTGATGAAGTTGGTGGGATGCACAACATACAAAGCCTTCAGGTTTTTCTTGTACCTGTAATAATAAACCAAAACCATTGTCTTCAGCATGTCTTGTGCCACAGAGCTTTAGGAAACGTTCATAAATCTGTTTCGATGGTGAAGTATTTATCTTGCTTCGTGACGCAGCCGTTCAAACAGACAGATGAGACGGGGCTTGTGATTGCACAGGATAACCCCCGCTGATGCACTTCTTTGTATAAAGTGCGAGTACATTTTGCTAAACATCAGAGCACTACAAAGTCAACCGTTTTAATGATTAAATTATTAACCGTGCCATTAAAGTATACCTTTGAAGTCCCTAACAGAATAAATTATGGATTTCTGAGCAAATATTTTACTGCTTAACATATTCAGCCCTGGAGATGTAGATAGTGAGAGGAGAGAGACGTTACGAGCGACACACTTGCGGTCGAACTCCTTGTAGGCCTGCCGCAGCCAGCGCAGAGAGGGCTTGTTGCTGCTCCGCAGGCCATAGTGGAAGTAGACGATGGTGTAATCGCTCTCCACATACTGGTCCAGTGTGTACTTCAGATACCTGTAGAGACGGCGAGGGAAAGGGTGCTTTAACACCATGCTGTGCAGTGTGTGTCAAGAGGCGTTAGATTAGCCCACATTGTTTTTCAGAGAGAGAGACACAGTGTTTGTGTTTGTTCTTTTTCATTTTCAGAAAAGCCTATGTATTCATGTATTTAAGAGATAGAAAAGATAGAGATAAAAAGACAGGACAGACATTAGAATCATGATGGTAGTAGATAAAAGAGAAGAGGGATTTATTTCTGTTGACATTAGAAAAAAGGGACTCCCCAATTCAATACAGCCTGGCAGTGGGTACATGGACTCTATATTTAATCATTTATTTACCTTCCTGCTAAAAACAACAAAACCGAATAACCTATGAAGTCATACAGAAGTGGGTCTTACTCAAGGAGCCGCTGGTGATTGAGCTGGTGGGAAGGAGGCATGCAGCAGCAGCTGAAGATTATCAGCTTCCTGCCGTAATTGTCGTCCCCTGGAGGGAAAACAAATTCAAACAAGACGTGTTCAAGGTTTTTCCAATTCCACTTTCCAGCAGACCAAACAGCCTGTCTGAGTCATGGCCAGGGGCTCAGAGCATCATGGTCTTCACTGCAGCGGTAACTTTGTCTACATGATTTTTAACAAGGTCGGACAGAAACAAATGCTGAAATGTCAGATTTTCTAAATACTTTCACAATTACTGACTGTGACAAATGTTGCCTGTTAATTCTCTACTGGACTTTCGTAACAACGATAAGCCTCGGCCCACCTGTGACTTGCAGGATGCCATGGCGTGCCACGTCATAGTAAGGATGGTTAGTATAGAGACTGGAAGCCATGTCCGGTAAAGACACTGGGCACGGTCTCAGCTCTTCCTGCTCCTCTTCATCTCTGTGCAGCTCTGTGAAAAGCGAGGAGAAAAACGTGAAGCGAAAATACCAGCACTGTGCGACAGGAAAGTGAACATGAGGATTCATCTAACATAAAGGGTGGAAATCAGTGACGTTTTCTACCAGTGGGCTATACAAACTATCATACTGCTGTACTCTTTAAGCATTGTAAAAGCAATAGATCCTCTTACTTGCTATCATTGCAAGGATTAGTTATATTGCTTATTGTTCTCCAGCTCGTTTTACAAACTTCACCACATTATGTTGACCAGCTCTGACCCTTCCCACCCATCTGTAATGTTTCTCCCTCCACCGTGTCTCCACACAAGATTATGTGAAATGTGGCTGCCAGCTCAAAGTTGAAAGAATTAACTCCATAACCTTGTTAATTAACAATGCAATTAGAAATTATGATTAGCACGCTTATCTTTACAGGCTGCTTGTTTCTCCTTTCAACAATTGCTTCTTGCTCTGATAAAGAACAGACCATGTAATGTGCTGCTGAAGATATATTTTTGTAAAAAAAAAAAAAAAGTCTGAGAATGCCTTTTTTTCAATTATCCACTTCCTTTTCCAAAGTCACTCACCACCAGCTGAGTCATTCACAGTGAAGTCATCCAGCGAACTGCCAACCTCACATTAAATACAAACAGATACGCTGGGCATTTTTAGTTTTAGTTCAATTTATACACAAATGCAACTACATGACATTCTAGGCGGACCATGGCTCACACATGTATGTGACAAACCTCACGTTTCAGACAAAGCCTGGTTTAATTGTGGGCACACTGCCACCAAAGACAAGACTAATTTGAGCCAAGGGCTGAGGAATGCCACACAAAACAAAAAGTAAAATAAATGATGTAAAGCAATGACGTACAGTTTATTTTACTGGTCTGAGAGATGAAGTCTTGAACTGGACTGGAAGAATTACATTTATTTTTTGCATGTAGTTATTTTTTTGTCCCTCGCTCATTACTCACGCAGACAGCAAAGGCCAAAGCAGCTACAAAATCAGATACAAGGAACGGGTCACATATTTTCTGATGATACGCAAGAACTGCCAAACTCAATTCCTCATGGACAGAAGTGTCTCCTCTGGCTTTTGCTTTATCTGAACTGTCAGTTGACTCGAATTTGATATTTTTTCTCCCTTAATAATGATTTATAGCTACTGAATCCTGAATGCACAGTATCTATGCAACAATCAATAGCAAACCACCAGGGAAAAAGCTAAATATGTCTTGTCCAAACGACTGAATCAGGAAAGTAACTAAGATGATAAAAAATTGACCAAAACAAAGCTACGCTGCCCCCTGAGGTACTCGTGAGTTAAACAGATCTAATGGTTTTGAAACAGTAGAGCTTTGGGCAATGCAGAGATCCTTACAGGCATTACATGATTTAGTGTTAGAACTACATGAACAAGCATTTCTTTATTGAGTGTTACAAGATCTCCACAGACAAACTGACACAAGATATTGCACAGTTAGGTTAATATATTTTAACTTCCCAACATACCAGATTAAGACATTTAATGTATCTGAAAAGCTGAATAGCCTACAGTGCAATACAGTACAGAGTATAGTGAAGAGTTTTTGAAAAGCTAGATGAACTGACGGGAATATAACGAACATACATATTTTTTGCCAAATACATTTCCACCCACACAAGAGGAAGAAAACATTTAGGTAACTTCCTTAAGTACACTTATCTATGCATCAAAAGCAGTTATCAGCATGGTCATTCATTTCAATATGGGAAGAATGATGTATATTACAAAAATGCATGTTTTAACTAGTTTTTCCTGAATGATTTAGACTCAACCCTATATCCAGAAAATCAGGAAGCTTTGCTTTGCTGTAGGAAAACAACCCTGACCAGATTGTATTCCAGTTCTCTGTGCTGGTTTTACTCTGTTCACTACAGTTTCTCTCCCTCAAGCATTGGCAGCATATTTTACCAGCCTTAAACATGGGCAAAACGAGCACCTGCAGCGAAACAGAGGAGATGCGATGCCATAACTCCTGACCACAGTGACAGCCAGGCGGGGGTTTACCTATTTCAGCCAATGTCTCCAGGTCAGCCCCAGAGAACAGCATCGTGTGACTGAGGACCCGCCAGACAGCTGCTCGTTCTGCAGTCAACACTGAAAATTAAACGATGACATAACGTGAATGCACATTTCACTCTACCACATGGAAAAATGCTTTCGCAGACCTCATATTCTTTCTAATACCAAGAGCGGGCTGAAACTGATCCCCCCACCCACTCACAGCAACTGCAGATTTTTTTTTTTTTTATTGCAATTTTCCAACTGGTTTCACAAAGACCACGGGCGAGCGTACATTCCTGTCAGAGTGGCCCGATTTGTCAAAGACGGACCAAACAGACGATCTAGCAACAGAAGAGCTGCTTTCCACCCCAATGGACGCACTTATGTTGTGTGTAAAGTAACAGAAGGGTGTTGACGCACTGGCCGTCAGTGAGAGCTCAAAAGTTTGGCTAAGGGTTTGCAACAGTGCTGAACAAATTGTTCTTTTGAACAATCTAAATCTAGGGATTGTCAGTATTTAGGCCAATCGTCCAGCCCTGCGTCATGTTTTATAATCTCTGCATATATGTAACTATACCACAACCACCATCAGTGATATAAAAAGTGAAAAACAAAGGCGGTCCATTGAAAGTGGAGCAATAAAGTGCATGAGCCAAGTTACAGGAAACAAAGGGGTCGACTCTGGCCCCGAGTCAACGGGCACAGCTTTAAAGAGAAGGAAGGTGAGGCGGCTCCAGCTGTTTCTTGTAACTCGGCTTTTGTGTTTCTAATCTCTAACTGACTGCCATGTACCGATAATGATTTTTACATTCTTCCACTGTGCTATTCTTCACTGGTCACACTGCACAGCAGCCCACGCATCAGAGGGTCAGCCCAGCATTTGTACAGTTAATAATGAAATACCAGGAGACTCTACATTGAGACCCACTCCATTCAGAGAAGATGGCATGCCGCACTATTCATAAGTTATTGGATGACTGGATTTTGTTTTTTAAAGCCATGAAATTGCCACTTACTTACCTCCAACGTCTACACATTCATAGTTTGTCCTTGACACGGTTACAGGCCTTAAAAACACAAAAGAACAATATTTGCATAAGTCCTCTATAAACCCTGAGCTCTACTGTGCTGAGGGGGAGGCTGGGTGCTGCCATTTTGTTCAATACTCTCAAAGGGCTCCCTGGTAGTCATAGGAATTTACAGTCCAACCAAAGCCAATTGATTTTCTTGTAATGTAACATGATCTGCTCCTTTGAGATAGCATGCTCTCCCCGATGACAGGCTGTGCCTTGCTGAGCAGCTACAAAGACCAGCCTGGTGTGAAAATACAGCGCAAGTCAAAGCTGCTGTCCAGCGCACATGTGCAGATCTGTCTAAAATGGTGCGCATCACTATCAAACACGTCCACTGATTGACCAGGACATGCTGCTTTTCTGTAGTGCTGTGCATTATATTTCCAAGATGTTTAGCAACAGAAACGCACAATCGGTGAGTCGTCTGAAGGTTGACGGAATTACCTAACGAGAGCCCAACTACCTTACTCTGCAGGTTTGATGTAATGTTTATTTTTGTATAATAGCATTATTTTGATAATGATGTTTAGTTCCATAACTGTCTCACCACACACCCACCCACACACACAAGTTACTCCATGGACAAATAAACCCACAGATTTAGAGGAGAAAAGCTAAAAAGAGATGCCACCTTCAATGTAAAATCAATAACACCTGAGAACGAAATGAAAACCCAGCACACATGCGTGGTCACATGTTCCTGCTACAATAGCAACAGTAACAGTGTATCTTTGACATTCACAATATGAAGCACCTGGGCTTTACCTGCAACATGTGTGTGTATATAAGCAATGGACTATAATCGATAACTTATTGCACACAATAAGCCTCTGCAACCACTAGGTTTCTCAGTTCGGGGCACTTTCCAACAACGGGAAAAATGACAACACAACGTACCTGTGGAGCTGGTGAGCGATCACAGCAACAGTAAGACATGCCTTACAATACTTCCTCTCTGCTCCAACTTCTTCCCACCGCTCTGTGCGCATGTGCGAGCTGCTCAGCGCGCCTGCGCCGGGGTGATGACGCTCATTGTCTTACCCTGCACAGAGACGCTGCGTGCGACTTGCTCTGGATGCAAATGGTAATCAAACAGTAGGTCCTCTGCTACACAGTGCCGCGGGTAAACGTGTGCTTGTATGCATACAATCGGGATCAGCCCCCTTTTCCTTCTTCCTTGTCGTGTAGTCATTCAAGAGGAGGGGCACATTGCTCAGACACCCTGAGTACATATTGCTGAGGAGGGCTTTACACTGCTCTGACCACTGCCACCAAACCTCTAAAATATTTCTAGCATCACATCATACCGGCCTTTACACAGTATATACCGCATATGCAACATGATTTACTCCATATACAGGTAAAATACAATTTGCCAGATGTCAGACCAGATGTTGCAATACAAATAATACATTACATCAGATTCATTCCAGTTTGATTCACAGTGCCAGAGGTGAGCAAATGCATGGTTAATATGTACTTACAGAGATGGTTAACTGTGAGAAAAAAAATTGTGAGGGTCATAAAGGTAATGTATGAGTCTCCACCCCCTTGACATTCTCGGGATGCCAGGCGAATGAAACAGGAAGGACAGGCTGCACAAGTGATAGCGGTGTAGTAGTGTAGTAGTGTAGGCAGAAACATGCTATGTTTTTCAAACCTTATTTTAGTGACAGCAGTATCATGACCTAAGTAAAACGATGGAGAACGATTGCCTGGACTTTGTAAAGCTGGTGTACAGTGGTGCATGGGCTGTGTATTTGGCAATAGGCCGCTCACCTGTGGAGCTGGGATTGTGTCCAGTGATCTCCAGAGGGTGTGTGCATTATTATGAATGATACTCAAACCTCCCTATGAGTTGAGGTTCTTAATTTCTTGGATTGTATTAAATGCCATCTGGTACTTTACTCAGTAGTTCCTCCTCATCTTGGGATTCAAGGGGAATTTACCACCACAGTGCAAATGAGTATCAACATTTTACAGTCCTGCAAGAAACAATAAAGAAGTGATAGGGTCCATCTCGAGTGAAATAACTAAGTAATTTAAGCTACTGCTTATAGTGTTAATATATATCAGCTCACTTCTGCATGACGTAACATTTTACGGTAGGATTCTCCCCGTTTACTGCCAGTAAAATATAAACAAGCACAAAACCCAAGTGAAGTTTGCCATCTGGTGGGCAACCCAGCTGGTGCACCTTATAAGTGTAGCTCTGCAACATTTGAATCCCTGTTAGAAACTGAAACACATATTTAATTAAACAAACACAAGAAAACACCCCTGACATCTTGTATTGCTCTAAGTTACTTTGTATCAGGCGCTCATGTCTAGTATTTAGTTGTTATGTTTATGTGGGGAAACATTCACAGAGCCTTTGCAGGTAATGGAAACAACGCTAACCATGAGTTGAAAAGTTTGAGGTAAGACAATGTCTCGACACTTTCTTTATAACATACAACCTAATCTCTTTGTGGTTAAAGTCACTTAGTTCAAATGGATGATTCATTCTCAATCAGTAGATGAACATATCATCATGCTGGATTCTCTCTTTTATTCTGCCCCAAATGCCAGCGCCTGCTTACGCTCCAGCATGTACAGTCTTGGGTATTTTAAGAGACCTGACCTGTCTGAATACAGACTGTGAGATCACAGTCTACAGTAAAGAGTTGATGTAGTCTGGCTTCGCCTGGAAATGTGTTGCTATATCCGTCTGTCTGGCTGGGAGGGTTGGCTGGAGAGAAGTTGCTCAATTCCCCCAGTCCCCAGTACATCCGGAAGGATTGTGTTTAAGATGGGAAACACTTTTTCGAAGGCTTCTCAGAAACCAGCTCTTGAAAGATGTCCAGACGGGCAAACCCAGAAATGTACAACTATCAGGTTCTGCATGCAACAGGTGGTGCGGAGATTGATCCAGATGTTGGGCTTGAAATAGGTGTATGTTCACAGCATTGATAAAAATAGAATACTGATTAATGGATACAGGAAAACAGAAAGTTATAAATTGTATTCGGCCATTCAACTTCCCACACATTGAATGGAAAAAAATAATATAAATATATATATATATATATATATATATGAGACTGCAGAGTGTAGTTGAGACTGTACTAGATATTTTATATGATTACTTCAACCCATTTTAAATCACCAAAAGAGATTTATTTATTTATTTTATAATGACCAAAAAAAAAAATGTCAAAACCGAATTAGAAATATGACTTACCAAGTCCACAATTACAACCTTGTACCCCATTCCGCTTTTATTTAAAAGTAGTGAAGTATTTTGACAGTAAAATTAAACCTAAAAATTGAAATGTACCTTTTAATGCACATTTTAATGCATTATATACCTTACTAAACTTATAGCTTACATTGCTTTCCCTCACTGCATATTGAATTGCATTTCCATGAATGAAAATCTTTTACATTGGATTGGATCAAACCAAAAGCCAAACTTATCATCATTATTATGTAAACTCTGAATGTATTTTCATAATGGCGGACAGCAGAGGTATGAGAGATTGGAAGATATAAGTTTGGAATGTGACCACTGATAAAAAATAATAATAAGAAGAAATAAAATAATGAAAAAGTGTGGGGAATTGCTAAAACCAGTGATAACACAAATATGTTCAAATAGAAGAACAGAGGCACATTGCTTTGAGTGATGAGACCCCAAACTACTTCAGCTCAGTTAGAATCAAGGAAGAAATAAAATGCTTAGCGGTGGAATAAATCAAATGCAATAACTTTACACCACTATGGTAACAGTAGTTTGGAAAACAGCCAACATGAGTTTAAAAAAAGAAATCCTCTCTGATGGACATATTGCATTTCTTTACGCAAACATAATTACAGAAAGCAACTGATCTTTGGCCACAACTATAATGCTAGCAAGGTTCTCACTAGGTATCACATGGGAAATGATGGGAAAGGCTCACACTATAGGGTACATATGATATTATATACATTTGAATAAACAACCGGCTGATCCATAAAAAAACTTCCAGTACTTGTAAGGGGAGGGTAACCTCATCTTTAGCACTAGGCAGCTATTACAGTCCCACAGGGAGCAGTACTCGGCCCACTGCTCTCTCTCATTGCTATACATGCCCCGTCAAACTTGTCAAACTTGTCGATGTCATGAAATCAGTGGGTTGCCAACGCTAGTGGAACCAGAAAAGAATTGTAAAATGAGCTGGAACAGATCCCACTGAAAAGGGATACGACCACGATGGAAAGAGCCTAAAAAAGGAACCAGAAAAGTCCCATGATTTCTTTCTTCGCATAATTCTTTCTATTCTGTTTATTTTTCCACCGTGAGCCTTGTCTGCAGTGTAAATCTCCTGAACTTGTTGTGATTTGTCATGTTATTCGGCAAATAAACTATATAATAATAATAATAATAATAATAATAATAATAATAATAATAATAATAATAATGTGGTTATTAATGTGCTCTGTCACAATCTGAAATCCAGAAGACGAACAGCGCTTGAAGACTGGGTACTACACTCCAGTGAGTTTCAGATCTTAGGGGACTGAAAGTTATATAGCTATTACAGCAAAGATTAACGGCTGCTTTGAAGAATTGCAATGTGAATAGTCTGAGCTTTCATTTAGAGAGAATTATTAAACATTTCCCTGGGATATTAAATGGACAGGAATTAATTGTTTAGAAAATGAAAATCCTGGAGATGAAACACTTAAATTGCCCCTGCTAAATGGTCTCAAACTCTTTCAGGCTCTCCAGACCAAGAAGCAATTGTCAGAGCAGCTACGGGACCTAATTGGCTGCCTACGTCTGCAACCAAAGAGGAATGCTCATCGTCTGCGGTTAAATGAGTTTCTGCACATGGTTTCTCAAGTAGAACACCACATCCATATAAAGATGGGGCAAAGGGTTTTCAGAAGATCATTCATTATCTTCTAACTGAATGGCGGCGATCACTGTCTATGCTGTACGAGTCTGGGTCAGAAAAACATTTGTCTCTATGTCACTCTGTCATCCTTGTGTACAGGAATGTATCAACCACAACGCAAGGCCACCAGGCTGGAGATCCAGGTGAAGACAGAAACAGAGGGCAAACCACATAGCAGAAATTATATCAATTAAACATTTCATTCACGGGACTAAAAGCAGAAGGACAAAATCGAGAGTGATAGACTTGTAAATGTAGTTTTTACAATAAAGTTTTATATTTAACTGTTCTAAGATGTAGAAGCAGCAGCAGCAGCAATAGCTGTAGTAAAAGGTTATAACTTTATATAAGCAACTGTTTGAATACAAAATTATTGTTGAAGCTTGTTTATGCAAAGAAAAAATAATATACCTGAAGTATGACATTTGTATATGAAGCCAGGGAAGACCCCCGAGGCTCTTTTGCAATTCGATCTTACAGTCGTTCCCTTTTTCAAACATCAGACCAGTGGCTGATCTGTGACATAAGCGTGAGCCTGTATTCATGGTGTGCTACATGAAAGTCACCAGCAGATGTCAGTGTTGCAGCAGGAGGTCCAGCATACTGGGCTCAACTGCCCTGATATTAGCAAGCAGCCTCCCAACACTTACATGTACAGGCCTGTGTGTTATGAAACAAAGAACACGCAACATGTGATCAGATCATGGTAATAAGCATTTCTGCTCTAGTTCTTTATTTTCTATATCAGCATAGTTAATCAGATGTCCAATTCCTGATCACCAGCAACAAAAGCTAAATTTGGACTTTTCTGTGGCTGATCACGCTTTTCTCTTTGTTTTTCACAGATGGCTTATGCATGCCAACTTGCAGTGACTTTCAACCCAGAGTTTCTTCAGCTAATCTACAACAGCTGTGGTTCAATTATTGTTAATGCCTGTAATTGGTTCAGATTCATACTGGTAATGGTAACACTAAAGACAATTTTACTGGCCTGTCGACTCCCAGTCATGTCCAGCTGATGCCCCTTTCTCCTTTGTGTTGTGTTCCCCAGGTGGGATTAAGCTCTTGCATTTTATGACCAGTAATGATTTATCTTATGAAATGGAGAAAAGACAACCACGATAGCCACAAAGCCTTATTTATACCTGATGTTTTCTGCATATCTTCTACAAAAAAGTCCTATCCTGGCACACAAACAGATGATGGAAATGCCAAAATTGTTGGAAGAGAACTGTCAATTGCTTTCTGTAGTTTGAGGTGATTAGCATTATTGTTTTTTCGATTGCACCATATTTTCAAGTGAACCATAAATTAATCTCTGTTACACAGAACAATAGACCTACTTTGATCTTGTGTATTAGAAAGTTAAGATATTCCAGTGACAATATGTAGACCACAGTATAGTTACATGCAATACAATACTATGAAACATTTCAATATGATATGATATGATACTGTAGTTTTAAAAGAGGAATTCCACTGAAGTATGGGGCTTGGTTTTTCAAATGATTATAGAATCTGCGTTTGCTCTAGAAAACATATTTTTAATTTGCATCTCTCAGAGCCTAGGGGCAGTAGTTCCCTCCCAGAGAGATTAAGCAGGTAATGTGTCTTAAATTTCAGGTCTGGTCAGTCTGCCTCTCTCCTCCCATTTGTGACAGCTTTCACCGAGAAGGATTTTAAACCATGCAGGATGGCAGCAGAGGTGCTAAAGAAAGCAAATCTATTTCAGCGATACAGAAGACAGATCACAAAGCACAAGAGGCAGAATAAATGTAAACAAATTATAAACCTAGACCTTTTGAACTAGCCAACAAGTTCACCAAAAAAGTGAAAGCTGCAAAATCTAATGCATTTCCCAGAAAGAACTGACTACGAAGAAAACATACGAATGAAAGAAAATCTCCCTGCCAGGAGGCTAATCGACTGATTCATCTCGTCATATATATATATATATATATATATATATATATATATATATATATATATATGTCTATAAACGCTCTCTATATCTGGGTGGGCTGCAAATCATATAGATGTTTTGAGTATTATATTATTTTTAGTACTTTTTCCACTAGTAGCTCTTACCTTAATAAAATAGTCTGGTTTCTTGGAATCATACTTACTGTGAGCTCACACTTAAATTAAGCAAACCCTGTTTAAATGAAGACATCTGTTGAGTAATACAATAAAACTCACCCTATGGGCAGCCTGTTTTCTTTCTTCCAATTTATTGTATTTTGTCCACATTTTAGTGGGATACATTGGTGCCATCCGTATATCATGTGAAACTTATTTCTAAGGCATTCTGAAATTGTGATGTGTTGTAGTGTAAAATACCAAAACACATTTGTTAAACATGGAAGTATCCAGAGACAATTTAAATCAGATTTAAAATAATCTTGTGTACATGAATGGGAAAATTGATTGGCAACACATGGTCACATATTCACATCCCAAACAGTAGACTGCAATCCAATAGGTCTGGGCACCCCCATGAAAAGAGGCGTGGGACGCAGGAAGAGGCCAATTGTGATTTTGTTTTGCCTCTTTTTACTCATCTGTCTTGAGAGTCCCCAACCTTGCTTTCATTGATTGTAAACCACACAAAAATAGAATATACCACATAATAAAATTGTATGTGTATATGGATTTTAAATATATATACTCAGCAAAAAAATAAACGTCCTCTCACTTTCAACTGCTTTTATTTTCAGCAAACTTAACGAGTAAATATTTGTATGAACATAAAAAGATTCAACAACTAAGACATAAACTGAACAAGTTTCACAGACGTGACGAAGAGAAATGTAATAATGTGTCCCTGAACAAAGGGGGGTCAAAATCAAAAGTCACAGTCAGTATCTGGGTGGCCAGCAGCTGCATTAAGTCCTGCAGTGCATCTCCTCCTCATGGGCTGCTCCAGATTTGCCAGTTCTTGCTGTGAGATGTTACCCCTCTCTTCCACCAAGGCACTTGCAAGTTCCCGGACATTTCTGGAGGAATGGCCCTATCCCTCACCCTCCGATCCAACAGGTCCCAGACGTGCTCAATGGGATTAAGATCTGGGCTCTTCGCTGGCCATGGCAGCACACTGACATTCCTGTCTTGCAGGAAATCACGTCCAGTGAAATTGGGTTTGTACCCATAGGCGACGCTGTTGCCGGTGATGTCTGGTAAGGACCTGCAAGCCCTGCCTACCATCTGTAAGCTGTTAGTGTCTTAACCGCTGTTCCACAGGTGTTCCTTCATTGTTTATGGTGTATTTGAACAAGCATGGAAAACATTGTTTAAACCCTTTACAATAAAGATCTGTAAAGTTATTTGGATTTTTACAAAATTATCTTTAAAATACAGTGTCCTGAAAAAGGGACGTTTCTTTTTTTGCTGAGTATATATACCACTATAACAATAATAAAATAATGTATTTTATATAAGGCTTGAAATAAGTTCTCTCACTGCTATACAAAATGTATGATTATTTCCTGTCCATTTCCCATAGCAGGGTTTGGTTGTTCTGTTTTTAGGTTTGACCATGTTTACTGGTGAAGAGATCATAAACGTGTTCTACTGTCTCTCTCTCAATGTTTGCTCTGAAACAAAGGGAGATCAGGCTCACAATATAGGTGTGTGTGTGTGTGTGTGCGCGCATCAGTGTTCGCTGAAATCGTGTTTTAAGTTCACCAAGCCGGCCATCAGCAGAGCACTCTTCCATGAAAGATACCCTTGGGTGAGCTGGTCGGCAACATCTGCTTATCTGTGCTTCTCACATATCTGTTCTGCAAATTTGTTGCTTTGACACTAATGTTGGGCCGAAAGTCATAAAACTGAGTGATGACTCCAGCATATTATCAAACGGCACGGTTTGCTTTTTTGATGTTGGTTTTGGTTCTGATTGATGCGACTGTTTGTTTTCGTCCTTTTCCCTCTCTTTCATTTTGCCCAACCGGCTTAATTCAGCAGTGCGGCCCCATTGAAAATATGCACTGTTATCGGCGCTGACAGCACATCAACATGCATCCTAATGACCAGGCTGAGGGACTGCCTCCTGTGCTATACCAATAGGATGCTTTGGGTTCTTTCAGGAACTGTGCAATACTATCTGCTTTTAGGGCTGGAGTCGAAACAAGGCGTCAGTGGCAAGCTGATTTACAAATGCCTGGTCTTCCTGTGAACCATCTGTCCAGACACACACCTTTGCATATAAATATATAAATCATATAAAGTGGTATGACTAGCAAGAAAAGATAATGCATGAGGGGCCATTTATGTTTGTGTGTGATTTCAATACCTCTGCTGCCTCAAGATTGAACTCAGAAAAACTGCACATGGGGGTAAACTGTTCATCTTTATCATGTCAACTACTATGCTGCGATGAAGTGAGTGTTCAGCACCATCAAATGTTGTCTCTGGATTATGTAACTTTATGCCATGAGCATCTTTCACTCAGGATTTCAATCTGATATCAAAGCTACGATATTCAGGCCATCTTGACACATTCACACTTAATTCCTAATTACCTTCCTGACACAGAGACCGAGGCGGTGTCCTCAATCACCCTGTATCGCAGTCTCTTATAGCCTATACTACTACACACTTGCTTTACCTTACAAAGATGTGCAATCACTAAATAAACTGTGCCTGCTTTCATTTAATCTTAGCATACAGACATGTACCGTCCGCCCACATCTGCGGCATTGCAGCTGATAGCTGGTGAATACCACTGTGTATATATCGTATAAATGGTATTTCTGTTAAAGTGTGGAAAACAGGACTTGACACTACACCTCTCTTAACAGTGTGGATACTTGGGAAGTGGGTATAAAGAAAAGCTGTCCAAACAGCTGAACAAGCAGGTTTATGTTGTTTATAGAAGCAGATGATTTTAAAACCTATTATATATAACCTACTTTATTACTCCTATTGATTTAATAGTGTCTGTACTCCTGGCTTAAATCTCCTGGATTCATAGAGGAACACTAATAAAGGGTTCAGAGGTCAATTCTCCATCTTGCTTCTTCATCGCTTACAATACAGTTAAGCTTGATTGTCTTCAGCTGAGGATGAACTTGTCAGTTATGTATTTTCTTCTCTATATCTCTGACAGGTTATGTAACAGGGTCTTTACTTTCTAGGCAAACAAATAAACAGTAAAAAAAACAGTGCTCAGGGGAAGGTGGAGAGAGCAGTCAAATGGATTTTTAGACAGACTAAAGAGTCACATATTGGAATTACAGGCACAAGGAGGTAATAAATCCCACAGGGCATTTAAGGAATATGGTGATTTGTCAGCTTACCAGATGAATGAAGGATAACTGAGTGAACTGATTCAAGATCTGAGATTGTGAATGTATAGTGAAAACAGGTGATACAAAGCTTTGAGAATGAAATAGGCTGAACTAACTGTAACTAACTGTAGCTGTAAATGACGTACAAATAAACAGATAAACCAGAAGTGATCATTGAGATAGTAGTCATTTCCCCAACCCAGACTGAAAAACGTGGAAGTGTTATCAAGCATTAAGGCTCTACATCAGTGTAACAGGACTCATAGTGTTCAAGTTTGTCACAGTGATGTAATCTCTTCTGAACGTGGAAGTGTTCAAATCCAACATGTCAGGGGACTGGTCTTTTGGGGTTCAGACTTGACACTTTGTTGGAGCTGTATGGATCAGGTGCTTGGTGTTGTGTCCAAGACAGTGGTTTGAATCCGCGGGCAGGGTATCTCTGACCACACACTCTACACCAGGATAAAGATGGATTACCAAACAAAGCATATAAACCATTTCTGGAGTCCAGTCCCAGGGCCTCCGGGTGTCCAATTATCACATCAAATCAGTTGATCACAAACTTACAGTAAATCCACCCACAGTATTTATCAGTGGTGCATCAACACATCTGCCAGCACAGGATAAAAATCAAGGCTGTAGAAGATGAGGCAATTTAAAAGCCGCGGCTCGTGGATCAATGAAAAATGTACAGAGCGAATGCACTCTTTGTTAGAGCGCACATCACAGCAGTCATTAAGAGTCCTCACAGCGATAAAACGCTACACTTTTTATAACACGCTCTTTATTCGAGATTGTACAAAAACTCCCTCCAACAGATTGATGGGAAATCTGTGAAACAAAGGAAAAACACTTGCAAAGCCTCAATTCAGCATAATCCTTTAGTGAAAAAAGCAGAAGGCAAAGAAAGCACTGAAGCTTGAAATACACAAATTGTCATCCGAGTACTGAATTTTTTGCAGTCATCCCCCGGAAAAAACTAAACCAAACAAAACTTCACATTGGAGTTAATTATAAAGCACACGGGAAAGGAACAAAACTAAATCATTCTCAGGCATCCTTATAACACACTTATGCTCACCTACAGTTCCCAGTCAAAAGAGAAACTGTCAGATTTGGAAAAAAGCCCAACAAGGTACTTTGAAAAAAAGTATTTTTCCATGGCTGAGCACTCAAATCAATTCTGATGGAATACATCAACTTAGAGATATCATTTCTACAGTCTGTCAAATACATTTCACCAGTCTATACCGAGGACAACACTCTATTCTTTTACTGTCTATTTCCCATCTACAATAAACAGACAAAATAAAATATCAAATGGATCATATCAGATTCAAGCACAGCACAAAACAAAGGAAGTAAATGGACACAAATCTCAACCACCATACAATGAAAACTCTGACCAAACAAAAACTATTCTCCCATGTGTTTGCACCTTGTGATTGTGATGATCTGTATTGGTCAAAACTGGAATGCTACTTTACGGCAGACAGATTGTTTTCAGAAATTATTGTCCCTTTTTTTTGGGACATATAAACTTAGTTTTAATGCACATAAATAATTTCAGTTCAGTAATAATGGTTAAAAAATGACCTGTACATCAGTGATACTGTGCAGTTCTTCTATGTTTAGTATAAATCTTACTGTATGTATATTACACTGACTCGGGGCAACACAGCCATTGTTGTGACTTTCAGGGAAGTTTTGTCTTTTGTGAATATTTTATTCTATGGTGAAATGGTGTCATGTGGACATCTGCTATTATTTTAAAAGTCACAGTATGGAATTAACCTCATGAAATAATCATAACACTGATATAAACAATTTATCACATATGCATGTTTTATACATCGAGAGAAATGGGCAGAAAACCCAAGCAGCTGCGAAACAACTTTTCAAAGCACAACTGTGTGATTTTGAAAAGTTAACTATTGTCAACAGTGAGACAATTTAAATTCATGTTAGTTGATGTATTGTTCAACTTTCATAAGAGACTATTTTGACTATAGTTTGACTAGTTTGAGATGTATGGTTGATCGAGTGCACTTCTACAAGACTCGTCTGAACTGGGAGACGTTTTTCTCCAGATTTGCACGAATCATCACAGGGATTTTGGCTCTTTTCCCTGTATCTGGGGGAGGTAAATCAGAACAATGAATTATAAGAGATGACAGTGTTGTTCTTCTGCTGACCTGAATAGAAGCTGATGCTGTCTGGTCCACTTTGACAGATCAGAGATACCCTCCCAGTATGTTCTGATTAAGTCACTCAAATAAACTTTTATCCTCAGAATCTGGACAGCTGACAATGTGACCCTAAGTAAATGCTTAAGTCTATAATTTTCCAGAGGCATTTATCATTATTTCAGAACATCAGTGTTAATCCAGTGGAAAATGAAATGTACTTGCCCCATTGCCCAGCAGAGATACGTGCTGAAATAGATGAATAAACACAGAAAACAACGAACAGCAACAACACAAATAAAAAATGTATTAATTTTGGAGCCACATTTAGCACTAATAAAATCTAAATAGTGTTCACCCTTTACCGTATTTCCATCTAGTTCTGAAGGAGAGACCAGCCCCCAATCTCTATAGTGTACCATACTTATTACTCCTCCTTTTGTTTGTACAACTTTAGTGCTGTTTAGTCTTATAGAAGCCATGGGATGTCCATATACATCTACAGACCATGGTGTACACATGGTTACTGTGTTAATTTTACATTGGGTGGCAGTGCAAATGCTGAGATTTGTGCTCCAGTTTAAATATGCATGCACGTTTTTTTTCTTCAGTCCCAGTTCCATAAAATGTCTGAACTGCTTTTATCTACAGTAAAAGTAATGGAAAGAACCTTTGGGGTAAATGTTGTTACCCCACAGCTCACTCTAGTTTCTACTCAGATATCTCAGATTGTACATTTCAGCATAACTTTGTTTCAGAGGGAGTTTTCAGTTTTCTTTCAGTGCTGTCAGGTTTTGAGTTAGCAAGGTGTTTGTTCATTGTATTACTACTAATTTTCAGCACATACCAGCTATTCTCATACAAAGTACAATTCATTCATGCTTTAGGCCTGCTGTCTTCTCATGCATTTAATGATCACGGGCACACACATCAGAACAATATCACAGTCACAACTCAAAACTAAACTAAATCACTTTCAAGTCCTTCCATCATTTTTCCAAGGAACCTTAACTCTGATCACTTACATATCGACTGTCTTAAGAGATTTAAGACACTATGTTCTGGTGTCCTTTCCTTGCATTCTGGAGCTCAGTTTCGGGTGATTTATAAGTAGGCAAAAGCACATTTCAGAACCAGGGCATTTCAAAATTGCTTGGCATATGATCAGATTACGTCAGCAGCATTGAGCTCCAGTGATCTGACTCCTGAAGGGACTGGCATGTCAGATACGAAACCCTAGACACACCGGTCTTGCACTGGAATTTGTGGGTGAATGGATTCACACCTTAATATGGTTGACACATTAACAGACGGTTTAGTTATACACTTTCAAACAAAGTTCAAATTATGGAATTGTCTTTTATGTAATGAAGTCAATCTTGTAGACAAACCACAATTCAGTAATTTCTCCAAACATTATATACAATTTATAAATATCTTTACATCTTTATTAAGAATTCCCTTCTAGTGAAACAGTCCAATGCATTTATCTGTTTAAATGTAAGACATGTCCACCACTCTAATGTTATATTTGATCATAAGCACATATGGGAGGAGAATTTTATGAATCTGAGCACGCAGCAGGCAGCTGTCATCTTAGAGGAAAAATAAGTCGTGTTTCCTGAAGTTCGTGTAAGGTATTGAGAAACTCTATAGACAGTGGAGCCGTGAATGTCACTGGGAAGAAATCTGTGTCCTACAATCACTTAACCTAATTTGATTACTCTGATAAGGGAGCCATCACGGCATTGAACAACAGTTAAATGGATGGAGACGGTTGGAATCATGAAGAAATACTAAATCAGATAAGTGTGTGTTTGACCGAAAATGTGTAGGTCTGCCAAGTGGAGTTTTAGAAGAACCAGGATTCATTCAACTCATTTGTAAACCGACTGAGAAAATTCAAAGCTTTGACAGACTCTCTTGGTGGTGAGATGAAAAGCAGAAACTGAAAGCTGCCATCAAAAGTGAAATTGGAATTGGTGGATGAAATTAATTATTTGATTAATTGAAGTGTTTGCAGCTGTTTAAAAACCTTAAAAGTCAGTAGTTTAACTATATGTGATTAACATACAGCTCGAGTGCATCATTTGAATCTGTGAGTTATTTTCCCATTTTATCTGACTTTCCTCAAAAAACATGTTGCAGCACATTGTCAGTGTTGCATAATCAAAAGTCACAGGACAGCAAGCAATCTGATAACCTCAGGGATGGTAGCTAGCTTTGGGAGCAACTGCATGATTTTTAAACACTTTCTGGCACTTCACACTTCACTGGGAGAGACATTTAATAATCTGGCCATGTTCTAGACATTTAATTGCATTTTCAATGTCACTGTGTTCGAGAGAGTTCTGATTGGTAAAACACTTTGTCTATGTTGATGTAAAAGCCTTCACATTATATTTGAGGAATTTAAAGGCATCCTTCTGGAAACTGGATGTTCAAGTTCTTACTTTAGCGATTTCCTTAAAGAGACAAAACACTGCTTTAACTAACCCATGGGAATTACTGGTTACTTGGAACATGACTGGATACCCAGTGATAGGGAAATCAATACTATAATAGGTTTCTCTCATTTGCATGGCAATTCTGCAACTCAAAATCGGATTAGTGAAGCAAAACTTAGGACTTGTCTATCGATAACTAAGTGTGTGTTTAATGATCTTATACATTTGTTTTTGGCATACAGGCATAGCAATGAATTAGCTGAACACATAAATAATATTCAGACTCATCTTTCTGAACTGTGACCTGACACTGAACACCATTGTGCTACACCAGGAGGTTTCCTACCTCAGATAAAGCTCTATCAACAGCCTGAATGCCAACCTCAGCCAAAACTAAAACTTCAACAGAGGCCCATGGAAATCTAAACCCAACTGAGAAGTCACTGCAAATGCTAACCTAACCTTAATGAAACCCCACATTTGCTTGTGAGTCTAACCCTAAACCTAGCCTGTTCCTGTTAGTGGATCTATTTCAGATATACAGACGGGTGACAAATTAAAGGAAAAACCTGAATAAATGAGTGGAGGAACATAATTAATGCAAATGCCTCCAAACAGACATACTGCATCATACAATTAAGCAATTAACATCCTATCATACTCTGTGGCATGTATAAAAATGCTGAGCGGGCCCAGTTGAACTCGATTTTGGATCAAGATGGCAAGAGGAAAGGACATGATTGACTTTGAAAGAGGGGTCATTATTGGGGCACGAATGGCAGGAGCTTCAGTCACAAAGACTCTCAACTGGCTGTTCTGGACAAGTGGGCGAGTGAATGTGTGGGACACCAAGAGAACGGCACAGGACTGACTGCTTGACCCCTACAGTGAGGGGGGTCTGGAAGCTGTTATGCTGTGGGGGCATTTTCCTGACATGGTTTGGGTCCTTAGAGGGAAGGGTCACTGCAAATCATTACACAGCTATTTTGAGTGATCACCTTTATCCTATGGTGACACATTTCTATCCTGATGGGAGTGGTCTCTTCCAGGATGACAATGCCCCCATCCACAGGGCACGAGGGGTCACTGAATGGTGTGATGAGTATGAAAATGATGTGAATCATATGCTATGGCCTTCGCAGTCACCAGATCTCAACCCAGTTGAACACCTATGGGAGATTTGGGACCGACGTGTTAGACAGCGCTCTCCACCACCATCATCAAAACCCCAAATGAGGGATATCTTTTGGAAGAATGGTGGTCATCCCTCCAGTAGAATCAGAGACTCGTACAATCTGTGCCAAGAGCACAATGTAAGTTTTTCAGAGTGAGAAAAAATTATGAAATGCTGTTTTTCAGTAAACAGTAAATATGCAACACATTTACACAACATCCTGTCTAATTGTGACAATACTCTCTTTTCCCATCTATGCTGAAGGCAGATTACAATAATGGATTAAAATAAATGAATTGCAGCTGACCTAGAGACATGCCAAAGTGATCGGAAGTAAATCACGAGCAGCTTAACTGTAAAGATTTCATTATTTCTGAACACGTCTGAATTCAACTACGTCATCAATTTTATTAATGCCCTATCAGCTCATCCTTTCTAGGCTGCGTCCTTTGTGCTGAATCCCTGTATCCTTGTAATTGCCTTATTTATCTAATTTTAGCACCAACCGATTTCTGTTTCTCTTTCATTCCTGTGCGTTGTCCAGACTTAATTTTCCCCCTTTATATTCTTTAAAGTAATTCACTGTTTTACCCGTGGAATTGTATAACATCAGCACAGAAATACGTATTTCCCCTTGGATGTCACCTTGTGGAGGACAATGTGTGTAAAATTTGTGGCGGCAATAGGAGAACGTGAAGGTCAAGGTTGACAGTTTTGGTCAACAATTTATCAATAATAGGAAATCTCTCTGGGGCTTTCCTCTTTCCTTGTCAGGTAATATATATCGGTCTGCTAGAGAGCATTTCCACATTATTCTAGGGATTTGTTTTTCTGAGGCTGTTACACATTTGATCCCACTCTCTCATTGTGGTTCACACTATCTGCACGTCACCATCTCCACAAGCAGTTTAATGTTCTTTAGGCAGGTGATGCCACTTGCTTTTCAAGCTCATTGCATAACTGTGACCGAGTTATAAATAGTCAAACGGTTTAACCACTGAACCATTAAAATCAATCACTGGCAATTAGAGAAAACAACAAAACACTGGCAGAGTGATAGGCATGTGCCCTTTCTATTAAAACAGAAATTTAAACATGATACAGTATGCTGGTTGGTCGCTAATGTAATTACGAAGATGATGGCGAAATATATGGCAGAGAATCTTAAAAAGTGAGAACTCCGATATTAAGCCTTTAATACACATGCTGGTTATGAGGGGAAAGTTTCCACATAGGGGTTCACTGCAACATTGTATTATTATTAAAAAATATGAATTAAGGCAAAAGTCTGTTACAGAAATTCAGGGTTTGGTAATAAATGTGACAGATTGCTACACATCGCACAGCTGCGAATGCAAAAGACTTCAAAACAAGCACATTCTGTCACATGTTTGTCACGCTTCATAGATTGACATAATAGCCATTCTTCAGTGTGTGGCGTATGGGACTGAAAACATGCCGTGCTGTGGCGATCACTGCTACTGGTTTATCAGAGGCGTGTTTGATATATGTGGATATAACAAGAGGAATCTATGCACTATTCACTCACAGAGTCCTCCTTTAATTTGAACATGCTTTTATTGGCTTTTACTTTTCCCCTTGTTTTACTGGAAACAAAACAAGCTCAATACAAAAGAAATTGTCTTTTTTGTGCTGTAGTGAATTCTGAGAAAGGGGATGAAAGGTATTTGGAGCGCTGTGCAGAACAAGTGAAACGCATGCCAGTCTGAGAGCACTGCTAGGCTTGGTAGTAATTGAGGTGAGCTCTGCCAACTCTGGCGATGGAAATGAGGGCAGACAGTGACCCGAGGGCAGCGCTCTTCCCTTAGTGTCCCACACTCAATACACAGACAGGCCACAACACCACTGCATCTGACTTTCCAATCCATTCAGGGTCGTCACATTGCACCCAGTGTAATTAAAGGGCACTTTTCTGTCCAAACAATCCCTGTTTTCATACCCATGCTTTAATCCTATTAGTTCCACACTTTGTGTTTTGTATTTTGGAGGTGTGACCCATTTTTTGTCGTCAAAAGCTACTGGTATTTCAGCGAATGCCATTCTCAGCTAAGCTAAAGTTACTCAGATAATCTTTACATCTTCGAACTGGTAGTGCATGACTTGAAAGAGAAACTGAACCAACATTTACACAAAGTCTTTAAGATGCTGTGAACACAATGAGCACAGGAGCAGGCTTGCTGGTTTGTTTAAACTGAAATATTAAAAATCATGTACAAATGTGTGTAAATGCATTCATATGTTCCTAAACCTGCCATCCTACATGATAGTAGGAATAAGCAATTTAAGCAACAATGGTACTCCAATCCCATTCATAAATGAAATATATTGGTCAACTGCAAAATGTAATGCATAGTATGTTTTGCTAAAATACATTTAAATAAATTACCTGTAATATATATTTTAAAATGCATATAAGCACAAAGGTGAGGCAATATCCATTAATATTAAGAACTGTTACTCTTCCTCTGTACAAATATAAATATATATATACTACCAGTCAAAAGTTTAAGAACACCCCTATTGTTCTAGTTTTTATAGAAATGTATGCAGTGTAGTGTTTCAATGTACTCTAAAATTAAAGCATAGAACAAATAAGCAATTGAAGATCAAAAATAATACATGGATTCATTTTGTTCAACAAAATGTAACCCCTTAAGCTGACAAACCCCTCTGGTAGCCTTGAAAGGGCACCAAATCCATGTGCTTCTCTTTAAAACCATGTGTACTCTTCACTGTTGTGTTGTTTGCCAAGTGTTTGGTGTCTCATGAAAGCAGAGACTCTCAGCTTTCTAACGATGTGAAGCATACTCTGATGTGAAAAAACAACATTTTTGTATACCTTCACCGCCCCCCCCACTCCACATTCTGAAATGGATGGGTTGGGGGATACTTGGTCTGGGTAGGAATACAAAATCTCAGAAAATATAGATAATTATGACTTATCCTGGAACCAGGCAGTCTACTGATCAAAACAAGAACATCCAAGTTTTGGTAGAACTAACACACACCCATAGAGAGCTCAAAATGTCAAGATGCAAAACTCTGTTTACAGTGTGTACTAATACAAAATGATTTTACATAATTGGATCTGAACTACTCTGTGTTTGATAGAACATCAAATAATAGGAGTACAGTGTAACTTCTATTAACTGGAGCTGCGTGTAACACTGCCAAATGCTTAAGAGTGTGTAGTGACTCAGTATATAACTCTGAAATGTCCATTATTTTTCAGTTTTTGGTAACCTAAACTTTATATTTTTACCCTCTCAGTTAACAGCCTAATGTAGTCTAATTTTGTATTTTGCTGGTCCGTGTCATTAGGTTTGTAGTATTGAAACACTACCTAATTAGTGTAATACTGAATAAATGTTTTCTGATATTTGCTGTGACTTTTTATTATGCTTATAAATATATAAAATACACCTGAAGTGAATACAGCAAATGCACGTTTTGATTATATTGATAATATAGTATGAATATTCTCAAAACATATTCTTAATTGTAATGAGGCTCTGCAATCAGGGCGATAAAGCAAACAGATCAAAAGGGCAGTCCAGTAATCGTTGTCCAGGAAGCAGGCTAAAAGGTCAAGGGCACAGGCAAACGGGACTTCCAAAGGAAATCTGAAGATCAATAATCAAAGGGACAAGCACTGGTCAGGAACACAGGGAATCAGTACAGGAGTGAATGCTCAGTAATGTTAAAACAATACTTCGCAATAGTCTGTGGAGCAATGTGATGTATATAAGGATCAGAAGTAAGCAGCTTTAAGTGTCTGAAAGGCTGGACCAAAGAGAGGCAGGGGATGCTGGAACATTTACACATGGTGGTGAGGAATGGAGTGTCTGGGATTCGGGATTCAGGAGCAAACTGGGCACCTGTCAGTGGGTGGGATATATTAGGCAGCAAGTGAACATTATGTCCTCAAAGTTGATGTGTTAGAAGCAGGAAAAATGGGCAAGAGTAAGGATCTGAGTGACTTTGACAAGGGCCAAATTGTGATGGCTAGACGACTGGGTCAGAGCATCTCCAAAACTGCAGCTCTTGTGGGGTGTTCCCAGTCTGCAGAGGTCAGTACCCATCAAAAGTGGTCCAAGGAAGGAAAAGCGGTGAACCGGCGACAGGGTCATGGGCGGCCAAGGCTCATTGATGCACGTGGGGAGCGAAGGCTGGCCCGTGTGGTCCGATCCAACAGACGAGCTACTGTAGCTCAAATTGCTGAGAAAGTGAATGCTGGTTCTGATAGAAAGGTGTCAGAACACACAGTGCATCGCAGTTTGTTGCGTATGGGGCTGCGTAGCCGCAGACCAGTCAGGGTGCCCATGCTGACCCCTGTCCACTGCCAAAAGGTGTTGACTTGGCCTCCAAATTCCCCAGATCTCAATCCAATCGAGCATCTGTGGGATGTGCTGGACAAACAAGTCCGATCCATGGAGGCCCCACCTCGCAACTTACAGGACTTAAAGGATCTGCTGTTAACGTCTTGGTGCCAGATACCACAGCACACCTTCAGAGGTCTAGTGGAGTCCATGCCTCGACGGGTCAGGGCTGTTTTGGCGGCAAAAGGGGGACCTACACAATATTAGGCAGGTGGTCATAATGTTATGGATGATCGGTGTATTTAGCCTATATGTTTTCAAAAATATATTAAAATATATTAAAATAGCAATAATTTATCACAAATTTACTGAAAATATTTTTAAATTTAGAAAATATATTTTTAAACATATTTTGACAATATATTATTTCTTAATATATTCTTGGTAAAAATTACCAATATATATTTTTCTCTATGGGATGTAACCTGACATTAACCAAAAACATTTTGTGTTGCTAAAAGCACATATTAACATAGAGAAGAACATCATGTGAAACAGTCCAGTAGCATCACTGCTTTGGGATGACACATGAGCGTCAGTAAAACCTTGATGTACAACTCCTGCAGAACATAAATGTGTTTGACTTAAAAGGCAACTTGAATTGTAATTCAAGCTGATCAAGTCCATCATGTTTAACATGAACACCTCGTGAAGGTTTCATCTGGCTTGAATCTTAAGAGAAAAAAAATGTATATAGATATGAAAAGCTGTGTTGTTGCTTGTATATATTTAATTAAAATTATTGTCACTTTTTTAGATCCCTTAAAATTATGAGCAATTCAATGATTTTAAAGGCCACGTTGTTCTCGTCTGTTTTTGAAGTGAATTTTACCACCTGAGTTGGGAACATTTTCATTAATTGTTTTTTCCTTTGTGGCATGGACCTTAAAAAAATAAAAATAAACATTAATTGAATTTGTTTTATCTACAAACACTGATCATACACACACAAAACAGTTATTATAGAGAGTAATAGATGCAGACAAATTATGCAGATGTGCATAATCAGATCCTTCTTTAAAAAAATATTAAACTTTGTTAACTGCATTCTGCTTTTAACATTTGAGCAGTTAAATTATCAATATAATTTCCTTCTGGAAAATACTCGGCTTCTAGAGAGACATATCTCATATTGCTTTCAGCAGGACAGATGCCTGTATAAATCTTCAGCAGTTTATTGTTCTACATAGAGCTATTTCCAATGCTATTTCAAATTAATTCCTGTGGTAAAATTTCTAATTTACAATGCTTTTGGAAGCTATTACAGGGCACAAAGAAAGGTATCTTAATTTATTCACATTTATTTGTATTGCTTTTGAATTCAATTCAGTTGTATATTCTAGAAAGGCACAATAAAAAGTAAAATAATAATATATAGACACCAGAGAAAATATATACATACACACACAAACATATTAACTTTAATATATATATATATATATATATACACTCACCTAAAGGATTATTAGGAACACCATACTAATACTGTGTTTGACCCCCTTTCGCCTTCAGAACTGCCTTAATTCTACGTGGCATTGATTCAACAAGGTGCTGAAAGCATTCTTTAGAAATGTTGGCCCATATTGATAGGATAGCATCTTGCAGTTGATGGAGATTTGTGGGATGCACATCCAGGGCACGAAGCTCCCGTTCCACCACATCCCAAAGATGCTCTATTGGGTTGAGATCTGGTGACTGTGGGGGCCAGTTTAGTACAGTGAACTCATTGTCATGTTCAAGAAACCAATTTTGATATGATTCGACCTTTGTGACATGGTGCATTATCCTGCTGGAAGTAGCCATCAGAGGATGGGTACATGGTGGTCATAAAGGGATGGACATGGTCAGAAACAATGCTCAGGTAGGCCGTGGCATTTAAACGATGCCCAATTGGCACTAAGGGGCCTAAAGTGTGCCAAGAAAACATCCCCCACACCATTACACCACCACCACCAGCCTGCACAGTGGTAACAAGGCATGATGGATCCATGTTCTCATTCTGTTTACACCAAATTCTGACTCTACCATCTGAATGTCTCAGCAGAAATCGAGACTCATCAGACCAGGCAACATTTTTCCAGTCTTCAACTGTCCAATTTTGGTGAGCTTGTGCAAATTGTAGCCTCTTCTTCCTATTTGTAGTGGAGATGAGTGGTACCCGGTGGGTCTTCTGCTGTTGTAGCCCATCCGCCTCAAGGTTGTACGTGTTGTGGCTTCACAAATGCTTTGCTGCATACCTCGGTTGTAACGAGTGGTTATTTCAGTCAAAGTTGCTCTTCTATCAGCTTGAATCAGTCGGCCCATTCTCCTCTGACCTCTAGCATCAACAAGGCATTTTCGCCCACAGGACTGCCGCATACTGGATGTTTTTCCCTTTTCACACCATTCTTTGTAAACCCTAGAAATGGTTGTGCGTGAAAATCCCAGTAACTGAGCAGATTGTGAAATACTCAGACCGGCCCGTCTGGCACCAACAACCATGCCACGCTCAAAATTGCTTAAATCACCTTTCTTTCCCATTCAGACATTCAGTTTGGAGTTCAGGAGATTGTCTTGACCAGGACCACACCCCTAAATGCATTGAAGCAACTGCCATGTGATTGGTTGGTTAGATAATTGCATTAATGAGAAATTGAACAGGTGTTCCTAATAATCCTTTAGGTGAGTGTATATATATATATATATATATATATATAGCAATTTATGAGATTGACTGTTTTAATTTATGACAATGAAACTGGCATTTCTACTATTTCCCCCCCCTGTCCGAGTGTGTGGGGTCATTTTGTGAGTCCTGATGTTATGGTCAGTGATACGGGTGACTTGTGAGGAGTGCCTTATGAACGGTGCAGCTTGGATCCCTGGTTGTGTCCAGTTCCCCAGTATCATCAGAAGAGTTTGTCAGATAATGTCACAGATATGACATTTGTGCCCTGAGGGCTGAGGAAAGAAAAAAAATTATAATTGAGGCATATTTGCCGCTGTATATCCTGTAACAAAGTGTCAGTGTCAGTGGTGCAGTAAAATGTGTTTAGCGTCACCGTCTGAAAGAGCAGCTGCACCAGCAATGTGTTTCACTTATACCGATTCGATGGCCCTCCTCTGAGCGGAGAGCACAATAACTGCATCTTAAACCACTTAAACCAACACTGAATCAAAAATCGTTGAAACGTACGGTTATAAAAATTGTTTTGATGTACTGATATATTGTCAGAAAATTATTGTTGCTGATTATTATTATATATCATCAATATATGAACAAGTACAGCTGTGTATGTTTTTTTTTCTTTATATATATATAAAAATTAATTTTAGATTGCCCCTACTTTTACTAATACTACTTATATTATCAATATAATTGTTGCTGTTGCTATCATTAACTATAAACCTAAAAGCAAAAAAAATATAAAGTGTTTAAAATGTATCAGATTGATTTTAAAACATTTTTTGAAAATGTTTAATTACCATTTGATGGATTTTGGACTTCTGGCATTGATCGAATAAATAAAATACATATATGCTTTTTTACCACTATTAAATAACCAGAACTAACAAAGAACCTAGTGTATGGTAGACGGTCTCTTATCAATATATACCATAAATGTTTTGTGGTGTATAAGAAAAGTTTGATTTCATTTTAAGACGACATCAGCAATTCCTAATTATAAAAAGGTTTAAATGTCAATATTGATTACAACCCAAATGCTTGGCATATAGCTGACATTTAAATGTTTTCCAAACATAAAACATAACATACTAATATATGCTTGCATAAGTGGTAAATGGGGAAGGAAGTAAGCTCGGGCAGAGTAACTAGATAGAGCCCTAGGAATGATGTCTTTGATGCTGCTTCAGATTAACACTTCACGTCTGTCAGGAGACCGATACTCTGAGAATACTCTGTACAAGTTTCAGGGTTCAAGGGCTGTGATTGGAGGCTGATTGAAGTGTCGACTAAAAATGGGAAATGCAGAAGAGGGACATGTAATTAAAATCCGGAAGAAGCAGGAGCATCAAGGACTCCGCGGACATTCTAAGGAGCCTGGGCTTCCGCTCCTGGGGATTGCATTACACCTCCTGCTCCACGCACACTTATAACCAGCACACACTTCTACCAACCTCACATATTCTTCTTCTATAATTGGTCCTGATCAAAACCCTGGAACTGGCATGATGTATTGCCAGAGTGTCGTCTTACTACAGGAAGCCTTAAGGCTGAAACAACATTTAGTCGCGGGACTAACAGCTTCTGATTTCAACTCAAGTGATTAATTTGTCTCACAGGCAGGGCCACATTTTACTGCTGCTGACAGTCGTTCACGTTTCCGGTCTGCAAACGTGTGATAGAATCACAACTACGCTTAATAAGTTATTAAAAAGCAATCCTAAAAAAATTGGATTTTAGGACTAACATATACAACTGCACAAAATACATAATTGCATACTGTATTTAACAATATAATAGTGTCTTAATTAAAGACGTGCTCAGATAAACATTAAGGACTCTCTTAAACGTGAATTTAAACACAGCAACTTGATAGATTTGCGATATCGTATATGCAACTGCAAAAGTAAATCGACTTCTCAGTTTAAAACACACACAATAAAATTATTATATTGCATGGAAGTGTGAGTGTTAAAGAGATAATTGCTGTGAAAGCTGAGTTTCTTATAAGAGGTTCACTGTATAATAAATCAGTATCTATTTGTTTAGAATAAGTCAGTAATCAGTTAAGACAATCTTAACAATAACTTATGAAGAATCATTAACAGTGGACATATCGGAAAAGACCAGTTGCTGTTTTATGTCAATGTAATTTAGTATCTCAGTTCACAATACAAATTTGGAACATCATATAACTGTTAACATACTTGATGGTTAAGTGCTTAACTGCCGATAAGGATGTAAAAAATAAACATGAAAATGCAAATAAATCATAGGAAGCTGTCAAAGACTTTTAGGCTGCTGGTGGATCAGTCCTCAAAGCTAATAATTATGTCATTCCCACACATCTGCTGGACCACATTCTACCAGCTGGCAAGTGTACAGTCTATGCCTACTATTCTGTGTTTTTCTACTTCTAAATATACTCTATTTCGTTGAAAGAGAGCAGGATGTGCATACAGCAGACCCTGAGGATCGCATTACATATCAATGTGTGACATGTGTGGGTACTAGCTGAAACTAAATAGAACTGTACACCCCAACAACAACAAAAGGCAAAACAGGACTTTTTTGCTGTAGTATAATGTCCAACGGTGATTAGAAAAAATCAGCTACACACACCCTAGACAATCTTCTCCATCAGTGCATGAAGAAACAGGGAAATCCCGATCATTTCTAATTAATTCGCTCCTCTCCATTATTTCCTAAAAAGCAAATCACCTGATTTACTTGTCTACAGCCCAACAGTTAATATATTGTGTGTAGAGCTTTTTCTCTATCTTTGGGAATATGTTAGTCACCCAACTGCAGCTTTTCAACTACCCCCACTCCCACTCTGTAGATAATATAGTGACTAGGGCCTAAAATTGATTAGAAACCTTATCAGACACGTATATATTGGGATCTCAGAGGAGGCCTTTGTCCTCAAGGGTTTGCTGTGCCCAAGAGAAGGAAGTTAGTCCTAGAGGAATGAAATGCTCTCTCATATTATATCACATTACTGTGCAGCATCTAATATTTCACTGTGCCTGGAATTAGTCTGGATTGATTTAGGTCTCTTGTGGACACCTGCAAGAGTAGGCTTTTGTTTTTTTCTTGTAAACGAAAGCAAGGCCTGAATGCCTTTCCCTGGTGACTGTTTTATTGGATATGAGCCTGTATATACGAGTCAATCTCCTGAGCAAATAAATGCTACATGCAGCAACAGCACTGATATGAATGAATCATATCAGATGACAAGAAAATGATACAACATAACTGTAACCTGAAATTTATGAGTCAACGATTTATAGTTTCACATTTGTACAATGGAAGCTCCACAGAATAATAAGTCAGGTGGCCGGCAAATCACAATTTCCTGCCATGCTTTCCGGGTCTCTTAGACCAAACTGACCTAGGTTATAAGGAAAGGTAGGTAAGAGAGAGCAGCTTTACAGAAGGACAGTTCTTGGTCTCCCAGCGCTCTCCGATGGGAAGCTTGAGTATGTAAGTCAAGCGGCAAAGACAGAACCATCTTAAACATTATCCATCTCTGGTGTATAGTGATTAATATATGATTAATAAAGTCAAATATAAATGTGTTTTACTTTATACATAGATATTTCACTCTGCTCATATGAGTAAAACAATCCTAAGAAAACTTTTTTGGAGGTTTTATTGTTGGCAACATCCCGGTGAGTTTTAAAACTTAGAAATCCAATACAATCCTTTACAAGCTGTCACTTGCACTTGCTACTAGGGAAATCCCTGTCCCTGCACTGCGGTGGACCTGCCCCTGTAGTTGACATTGATCCGGTCGCTGTGAGGAATGTCAGTTAAACACAAGCTGGTGGACACGTCTACTGGGCAAATAAGAACTGACACTCTTTAGACCGATTATATTGGACTCATATCTCAGGAGTTTAAAAGCCTGTCATGGTGTGAACAATGAAAAGAAATGTGAAAAACACATTGCCTAAGCTGCTGAAGGAATATATGGTCATCTATATCGGAATGTGTTCTCATTACCCTGCTACTTGCTCCTTTATTTATTAATTAATTCAAAGATAGTTTGCCTTATCTCTATTACTGACCTTCCGTGGGTATCATTACGTTGGTCATAGGTTACAAATTTTCAATCCTTTTCTACCGTCAGTTGATACCGTTACTAACATGTTGGCTGTTTTATTAGTAAACCCATCAGTTCCCCATCACTGTCCGTTTACTTTCATACAAAATTGTGTTCTTCTATTCCCATCACTCATTGTTTCAGGCATCTCTCGGATATATTTTTACCCCTTCTTTATTTCCTGTGTGTGCCTCTGTGCCCCTTTGGGGCCTACTCCTTCCGTTACCACCTCTCAACTTACGTCTAAATTTACTCTCACAAAAAAGGCCTTCAAAGCAGATTATTGCCTTGCGTCCCTTTATGTATGTATTTTAGTACATCATTAATTGAAATACTTTTGCGTTAACCTACGGGGTGCTCCAAGACTCCTGCATTAAGACCTTAGCATTAACCTTTTGGGGGTTTATGCTAAAAAACACTTATTTTAAAGCATGCAAATACTGCCAGGTAACCAGCCTGCACAGAACAGATGTTACGCATATTATAGTAGCAGTTATGTCAAGCGGCCTCATACATGAAACACATACGCATTCAGGTTTTCTACTTATTTCTCTATTTGTTCAGGGTGCACCCAGAAATCCTGCTTCCCTGTTGACATTGGAGTTGCTGGAGATATTAAGAAGAAATAATAATAAAATCATTACCAGGAAAATGTCATTGTTAGTAGGTTTGACGTCCAATTACAGTGAGGGAAAAAAGTATTTGATCCCCTGCTGATTTTGTACGTTTGCCCACAGACAAAGAAATGATCAGTCTATAATTTTAATGGTAGGTGTATTTTAACAGTGAGAGACAGAATAACAACAACAAAATCCAGAAAAACGCATTTCAAAAAAGTTATAAATTGATTTGCATGTTAATGAGGGAAATAAGTATTTGACCCCTTCGACTTAGTACTTGGTTGCAAAACCCTTTTTTGCAATCACAGAGGTCAGACGTTTCTTGTAGTTGGCCACCAGGTTTGCACACATCTCAGGAGGGATTTTGTCCCACTCCTCTTTGCAGATCCTCTCCAAGTCATTAAGGTTGCGAGGCTGACGTTTGGCAACTCGAACCTTCAGCTCCCTCCACAGATTTTCTATGGGATTAAGGTCTGGAGACTGGCTAGGCCACTCCAGGACCTTAATGTGCTTCTTCTTGAGCCACTCCTTTGTTGCCTTGGCTGTGTGTTTTGGGTCATTGTCATGCTGGAATACCATCCACGACCCATTTTCAATGCCCTGGCTGAGGGAAGGAGGTTCTCACCCAAGATTTGACGGTACATGGCCCCGTCCATCGTCCCTTTGATGCGGTGCAGTTGTCCTGTCCCCTTAGCAGGAAAACACCCCCAAAGCATAATGTTTCCACCTCCATGTTTGACGGTGGGGATGGTGTTCTTGGGGTCATTCCTCCTCCTCCAAACACGGCAAGTTGAGTTGATGCCAAAGAGCTCGATTTTGGTCACTTTTTGAACACTTTCACCCAGTTCTCCTCTGAATCATTCAGATATTCATTGGCAAACTTCAGACAGGCCTGTACATGTGCTTTCTTGAGCAGGGGGACCTTGCGGGCGCTGCAAGATTTCAGTCCTTCACGGCGTAGTGTGTTACCAATTGTTTTCTTGGTGACTATGATCCCAGCTGCCTTGAGATCATTAAGAAGATCCTCCCATGTTGTTCTGGGCTGATTCCTCACCGTTCTCATGATCATTGAAACTCCACGAGGTGAGATCTTGCATGAAGCCCCAGACCGAGGGAGACTGACAGTTATTTTGTGTTTCTTCCATTTGCGAATAATCGCACCAACTGTTGTCACCTTCTCACCAAGCTGCTTGGCGATGGTCTTGTAGCCCATTCCAGCCTTGTGTAGGTCTACAATCTTGTCCCTGACATCCTTGGACAGCTCTTTGGTCTTGGCCATGGTGGAGAGTTTGGAATCTGATTGATTGATTGCTTCTGTGGACAGGTGTCTTTTATACAGGTAACGAGCTGAGATTAGGAGCAGTCCCTTTAAGAGAGTGCTCCTAATCTCAGCTCGTTACCTGTATAAAAGACACCTGGGAGACAGAAATCTTGCTGATTGATAGGGGATCAAATACTTATTTCACTCATTAACATGCAAATCAATTTATAACTTTTTGAAATGCGTTTTTTCTGGATTTTGTTGTTGTTATTCTGTCTCTCACTGTTAAAATACAGCTACCATTAAAATTATAGACTGATCATTTCTTTATCAGTGGGCAAACGTACAAAATCAGCAGGGGATCAAATACTTTTTTCCCTCACTGTAATTGAAATCATGAATCGGTTATTTGGTCCTGTATGTTTAGATGGTTCATATTGTCATATTGTTTTTTAACCACGTTACATTATTTCACACGTTACATTTTTCATTCAATCCTTTACATGTATTATCTCCCCTGTGTCATTCCTATTTATATTGACCATGAACCAGTCTTACTGGCTGTGCCCCCTAATTTAAATATGCCTTTGGGTGACTCTTTCTGGGTATGTTGTTTCCAGTAACACATGTGGTAATGCACATGCCACTGTCAATTGTGTTTCTTGAGCATTTGCCTAATCCTCTTCTGCTTTCCCTCTAAACACCTCAGGGTTTTACAGCCATTATCATTTACCAGCCTTAAAGATATAGGACTTAAATCAGTTGTAAACAAAATCATCAGGATGTGCCTGTTTGTTTTATTTTGAAATTATATGTAGCATAGGCCATCGTTTCACAGATGATCTGACCTGTTTCAGCACAACAGTATGGGCATTGCAGGCATTTGTGACTAAACAGCTTTGTCAAAGGAATCACCTTGACCTGAAAGTGAAAGAAAAAAATGAATTACAGTATAGAACGTATTTACAGTACATAAAATGTATATGGAGCAACATATGGTACATATACAAGCACATTAAATCTATATATTATCCATACTACACAAATTGATCTATTTTATAACTAATCCACATATACTTCATATTAACATGTATCAATACAAATAGAAAACACATAATAAGTCTAACATATAATGCTTTTAATATATTAAAACAAATATGCTCTCTCTCCACAGGGTAACAGTTGAAAACTGCACTTGTGAGGACAGTAATCAAACAAGCAAGGCAAGAGAAATAATGTATAATGTATAATCACCATGAAAAGCAACATACTCCCCCAAACTCAAACACTGCAATGATGCAGAAGCAATTCACAGCTGTGTGACCTAAGCTAAGCTGTTATGCTAAACCCTTGACCACCCAGATCTGCTGCAGTATACTGTATCAATGTCCAGTCCTGCTATCAAAGTGCATTGGCCAGAGCAGGTACAACAACTATGGACAGAAATTGAATCTCCCACAACATTTTGGATACTGCTTCTGTGATGAAAATCTTCTGGTAATTGTATTTGTATTACTACATATTGTAAAATATTTTAACATAATTAAAATAATGTGCTTTTTATACTGTCAGATATTATACACTTGCATATATCCTTTATTGTCTGCATAGGTAAAACATTAGTCGTATTAATAAATGCTTAATTGAGACGGCGATCAGGTTATTATGCACGGTAAACTATAGAAATGTACTGTTAATACTGTGCCAATTTGACTTTAAAAATATTCCAATGCAATGATGTTAATTGTAGCTGCAGTTGTTCACATGGATATCGCATGGCCATAGTTTTACTCGGAAAGGCGCTATGTCATAAATAGAAACCATTCAAAAGTTACTCTGGTGCCAGCAATGAGTTGCCCTCACTAGTTCAGAGTGGACACCTGCTGATCTTTGTGGTTTATAAATCTGCTGCTTGGCAACCCAAATCCTTCTGCCTTTGTCACTTAAAGAATTGAACACGAATTGTGTGTTCAGTTTGTCTGAAACCAGTACAACCAGGGCTCCTCTGTTGTACAATCCAGCATGTTGAAGTATCATCACGAGTCATGGGAATAAAAAGGACCTGAGAAAAGGTCTCAGATGAAATCAGAAAGCTTGTCATCTGTTTTTGCCTAAATATGAACACAAAGAGCATAAAGAAAATAAAGTGCTAAATATGTAAAATCTGAGCAAGAGCAATAACAAACCACAAACCAAACCAGAATTACAAACCACTTGCACACAAAATAAACGGCTCAACGCCTCAGAAATGCATTTACATAGCTAGTTAATACTGTAGCTTTGAGACATTGAAATGTCATAAACAAAGATCACATATTTCTTCAAATATCAACCTCTAAATCTAATCTAATCTTCTTTCTATGATTATTACACCCACTACTATTCCTAATACTATTACTAATCATAACAGCAGCTGCTTTCAAATCAATGACAAAATTAAAACATTTTCCTAGAGTACAAAACATGGCTTTGACTTCAGGCCTATAACATGATCCCCAGAATGAGAGGTATGTTATATATAAAGCTCACATAAGGGAGATTTGAATGAAAAAAAAATGCTTATGTTTTTGGGACTCAGACCATGCTTTAATTCAATCAACAAGATATTAGGGAGGGGTTATGCAATGATAGCTAAAGTATCCCTTTTGGTTCTGAAGGGTTAATATTGAGCATAGCTGTGCTTTCCTGTATGACTGTGTGACTGTTAATATGGATTGTTTTTCTACTGTAGGTCTGTTCTATGTGAGTATGAATCTGTAGAAACTTACTTTACTTGGCATACTTTACTGGCATTTGCATTTACTGCATTTTGCAACTCACAACCTTTATACTCAGTTATCACTCTGCATCAACTTGCAACCTTTACACACATTTATCATTCTGCACATAATAGCAATTGCAAAGGTTAACATTTCCAAATGAAGCCCCAGAAGACAAGTCCTAGGCAGACTTAGCATCCTGTCCTGGACAAAGATCTTGTATAGCAAAGGTAAACAAATCGGGTGGAATGCAGTCAGCCGGACATTTCTCAATAAACTTTCTGATTGGCAGCTGTCACCTTCTATATTACTGCTTACTCCAATAGAAAGTGAGAGGGCTTCACTTTCCCCCTGTGTAACACCCTTTCGGATGTGTGATAACACTGCCTGTAACCAGGAAAATGTCAGAGGTGTGTGGGCTTAACCAGGCGCATGATCTCTGTGTGAATCCACTTGCATACAGCTGATTGACTCCAGTCCCAAGAATCCTGCCCCACATTTTTCACCTTTCTATGTTCTGAAGACTGTTTTTGTACTCTCTCTAGTGTCTAAGAATACTTCTTTGAACTGAAACACTCTTATCACTCTTATATTTATGGCTCCATTTTAACAGATAGTGTCACTGTTTTTATAGTCACTCCTTCTTTAATTATAGTTAGTCATTCTTCCAAACCATAAAAGTCTCAGGGACAGATGTCAAGGGTTTATTGTATTTGAGTCACACTGGAAGATAATCAAAGCTGATACAGCCACAGAAAAAAACCCACAATTTTGTTTACCAACCTTTACATGCAAAGTAAATCAGAAACAAATTCCAGAAAAGGTTAAAGAGCTGTTTGTGTACTTTGTTTTGTGTTTATTGTTTTATGCTCCATATATTACAGTTGTAAAGGGAGGAATGATATAAACTCAACTAGGCTACTGTATTGAATATTGTCTCTCACCTTGATGCATCTTTAGAAGCTTCTAGGAGTCAATTTAATCATATAAATAGCTGTGCTGTAACTGACACCCTTCTTAGATGCGTGATGTTATTCACTTCCGGCTGCGGAGTCGTGAAAACAGCTTACAGATCTAACTTGGATGTATTCTGCATAGTTTATAATAAGCTATAACAAAAAATGCAAAACCATACAGTCAAGCATACAAGATTGGATAACTTTACATATATTGGGAAGTAAAAAGCTTTGTCCTCAACAATAACTTCCAAACCTATGTGGGAAAGTACTGTAACTTCATAAAAATAATTTAAATTCTCCTGATTTTGAATGGAATTGCCTAACTTCACTATGCTGTTTTTTATTTGTATTTTTTATTAGCAAGATGCTCATATTGACTGTCGGAAAATGATCGAGGACAGCCATCGTCAATGCCCTTGTCAGGACCGGGGCGTACTCTGACACTACGACAAAACATTAGCTGACCCTGGCCATGACCAGAGCTGCATAACACACTGTCTAAAAATGAAGCTTCAATATTTTCATCCCCAACTGTATTGATTGACTGTGAGCTGATTCCCACCAAACTGCCACCCCAGTGTGAAACGTACACAGCCTTTCCCTCCATCGATTGTGTTTGAAATGAAGTCCCCTGCAGCTAAGTACTATATAGGCTTGTCTGTCACTTGGCTCCTGGAAGCCTGTTTCTTATAATGGAGCCCAATGAGTGCACTCCTGACCCTGACTATTATAGAGTAGTAATTCATTTATCTGTCCCCGTTATGGGCCCTGTAGGCCGAAACACATGTATTATGTACAGTGAGAGCTTAATGAACAGCCTACTGTAGCCCATGTAAAAACGTCCTACATTTGTAAGCACTAAGGGACATATGGGACATACTGGAATATCCTCACACTTTGAGTGTGTTATAAGTCTTGAGGTGAAGAGAGGTGGCCCAGACTGCAGACTGACAAAGTTAAACACAGCATGCAAACTCTTTGCAACATCAATCAGTCACATCAATCCCTGTCCACAGTGAGGCAATGATAAGCATATAGCAATGACTCATGCAAGTCCAAGGATTTTCTGTCTTTTATGTACTGTATTGCTTGCTTGTTGGTTTCTTGTGAATAAAACATGCTCGCTGTGTTGATTATATGAAAGGGAAAGCAAAAGACGCCATCATGCCTATTTGAAATCATGACATCTTGCATTGATAACAGTTCTAGGAACCACAATAGAGGCAGTCCTCCCCCAGCCATAAAGAAAAGCCACCTAAAAATCTATAGCATGTAATATACCTCGATGTTCGAGGGTCATTGCACAGGTCGTTGGCGAAGGACATGGGCACGTTTGCCCACATAACGACCAGGGAATGTCGGAATTACAATGCTTTGCAATTTCAAAGATATATTACCTTGTCAGCTCTGTAATACCTATTCAATCTAGCAATGATAATGATCATATCAAAGTGGTTGTATTGGATGGAAAGGGGATCTGAAGCACTGTACAGTTCATAATGAAGAAGGGGGTGCAGTCATGCAATCAGTCAAAAGAATAAGCAGGCTATGTACAATACTGGCGTGTGACTTTTTTTTGGTTAGTTTTTTCAGGTCAACGTTAATGAACCCCAAAAAGAAACTGCTGCAAAATGTCATCCCAGTGAAAGACATTTTGTTGCTCCCAAAGAGCGTGTGGAAATAATCTTTGCGTCGTGCAGCTCATTTTTCCATGAGCCATTACCTCAGTGATTAGAGGGTGATGCACTGAGCTCTTAGAGGGATTGTATGCAGTAGCCTATGACTTTCACAGTAAAACTATGTCAAAGCAGGGTTCTCCATGTCAATGCAGTTTTTAATTATAATTTCTTTATTCTTTATTCTTTTCAATTTTGTTTATAGTCTTAACACTTCAGAGTTGTGGTAAATCGCTCGAACTAGCTCGAACAACAAAGTGTGGGCTATATGGAATTGTTTAGTAGATGTTCCATCTGTCATTACTCACAGTGCTAAACAATTGGCACGATTAGATCACTGCCAACTTAACTCAAGTCAAAGATGCATTTGGTTTGTTGTCACTGAAGTCCATTAGTTACAGTAAATAGTCCCTCGTAAGCAAGGTTCTTGCAGTAAACCCAGTTAGAAAGTATGACAGGAGATGGCAGGATCTTCTGACTATTGTTCCTGACAAGGTTAAAGTTTTTCAGCTACATTGGTTCAATTGCTGCATGCAACACATCCTGCCACAAGACAATTTTTGTGACTTTCTTTTTCATTTTTGTAGTTGTTAACTTGTTGTTAACTGCTCACAGTGCTTCCGTGTATCATGACATGTTTATGCTGTTTATCATTTCTCACCATGCTACTACAGCAGTGATTCTTGGTAAATTCTTTAAAACTGTGTTTTAGAAACAGCTGGTAAATCTAGATTCCTTCCCCAGGCTGTGGACTCCCCTCTGGGCTGTGTCATTCTGGAGAAGGTTTTACATAACAAAATTGAAAGCCAGTACAATCCAACCAGAGACTTTTTTTTTTTTTATTGTAGAGGGCCACTCTAGTCCTCTCAGGCCACTATATACCCTCTGGCTAAGCACAGTACACTGGACCCTCCTTCCCCTAAGGAAGCAACATTTGGCACCACTATGTGTAGTCATGGTTCTTCTCTCGGAGCACCATGGCTCTTCAGGCCCAGGATATTATCCTGTAAACGGCAGGCACATGCCTCTATATTCTATATGCAGGCGGAACCGGGGAGCAGGAGGCGTCAGGCATAAGGATTGCAGGTAAGTGGGTTGTTTCTTATTTTGACTTTCTCTCTCTCTCTCTCTTTCTGGGACATGTACCAAGGAGCAGGTGCAGCAACCAGGCAGATTAGACAAAGCAGCAGAATGAAAAACAAAAAAAGGGAGAGGGAAGCAGCAGGCAAGCAATATAGGCTACAATAAAATAAATAAACAATTCCCCAATAGGCATCTCTTCAACATGTGCCCACGGATCTCTCTTGGCCCTCTCTACCTTCAGAGCGAATCTAAATAAATCATTTAGAGACATCAAACCACTCAACCAGCAAGCATCGCTTCAGATACAACACCTAGAAAAACACAGTCTTTTAGTCTGTAAATCCTATTCCCTCACCTTCAGCAACACACACCTATGCAAGAGCCACACCCAAATCTCGTTTGTTCTTTCCTGGATGCTTTATTAAGGCTGGGGGGAGGAGGGCACAGGTGCAGCAGCCAGGGAAACTAGGGTGAGGCCCATTGTAGAGGAGGTAATCACAGCAAGTGAATTTGGGGCTGTGGCAAACAACAATGATACAAATTAAAACAACCAGTTGAGTGCTAAAATGACAATGAAAAGTGAATAAATATAAATCAAAAATGAATAAAACAGATCAAAGTAATTAAAAGCAACAACATTAGCAGTGTAAAACAAACAAAAATAAAGTAAGTGTAAAGTGTGCCCCATGACACTGGTGTTGTAAAATAGTACTGTGCTTGAGAATACTGCTTCTGTTTATGGTTCACTTCAAACACATATTACTACTGTACTGTAAGAGGAAAATAAATTGTTTTGGCAAAACGTTACTTGAAAATAACAAAATGCATCCATTAAAATTATATAAAAAAATAATGTTTCTTACTGAATTATTGAAGCAAGTCTGAAATGTGATTTCAATATTTTGTCAATAAATGAATACATTATATAGCAGTATATACAACAATTAAACCAATAATACTGAGACTAAACTGATATAAAATATAATATTTCAATTGAAAACACTCCCCATGTATAATAGACTGGCAAGTTAGACACTGGGAACAGACACATGCCGAGGCGATGTTAGTCAAAAGTGCCAAGTTAGGAAAACATGCTGGTTCTCAGACTCATAGACTCATGCTAAATCCCAACTTGACAGGCAAAGTCACCGAGAAAGAAAAGATTAATGCCCAGATCAAATAAAAAGTTCTACCCAAATTCCAAATGCCAAATGTTCATGCCTAAGTGGAAGTAAGAGGGCCTCTAGCAAATTTAATCAACTGCCATTCACTTATTATTATTATTATTATTATTATTATTATTATTATTATTATTATTATTATTATTATTAACTAATTAGCCTTGTTGTTGCTCAGTTATAGTAATGTTATTCCAGGCTTTCTTGTACTATGATAAACTCAAAACAATGTAAACATGGGTTAATCAAAACAAAAATCCATAATTGTTTATTATGAACCATGA
The DNA here is from genome assembly GCF_036373705.1 of Amia ocellicauda. Classification (NCBI taxonomy): domain Eukaryota; kingdom Metazoa; phylum Chordata; class Actinopteri; order Amiiformes; family Amiidae; genus Amia; species Amia ocellicauda. The sequence continues at coordinate 13,185,587 of NC_089864.1, forward strand.
ATAGGCAGTTATTTCTGGAAAACATCCAATTTGACTTTTGTTCTCCCTTGAATGTATACTTCTCGACTGGCTGCTGTCCAGTGGTTTTTCCTATGGGCCGGAATAAATCAAAAGTTTGACCCACCCACTAATAGAAAACTACAGAACTGTACTCAGTTGTGGCTTCATTTTTAGTAAGATGACACTTTCTTCTAATCATAAATGTAACCGCTATGATGTACAGGTTTGTAGTTTGCTATTAGCGGGTGGGTCAAAGTTTTGATTTAATCCGGCCCTATGTTTGGTAAAAGAGTAACATGTACATTACTTAAATGCAGGCTCCAGAGTACAGTGGAGATCATAGGAAGAGCACTGATGTACGAACATCTCTGCAAGTAAATTTGTTAATAAATAAAGTTAAAAGCAGCTTTTCTACATTCCCTAACCTGGTACCATGTGATATTTTCTCAGCTTGTTCCACTCACCTTTGTGAGTATTGTTAAGATATATTTTATCTGTTTTCTGTTTATCAAGGCACCAGTTATCACAAGATAAATACTTGGTACTGGGAAGAGGCAATTTACTTTTATTATACAGTGTGTATCATGGCCAATCATGGGTTATTCTTTGACAAAGTAACAGAGACTGAATTGTTTTGTTCAAGTTTCGTGCCTGTGACTGGCAGAAATGCACATTGCTGCAACTACACCACAAGTGTTTATGACAAAATGTTTTGTTTCCTTGGAGTTATCTATGGTTACTTTATAAAGCATATACTGTGCCTCTATTGATGCAGTGCTTGTGTTTTACATCTAATAATGCATCTCTGTCTTTGTGGAACATAATTAGGCTATAAGCATTAGTCTTAGTCTATCTGCTGTCTTGTATTCATTATTTTATTATTTTCTGTAGGTATTCAGAACTAGCCATATGGATTGAACAGCAATGTAAAATAACCTAGAATATTTTGTCTTATATTGCAGTTCTCTGGATTTCCACCTTTCCAAAAAAGAAGGTAGGATTCTGACTACTACAAAAATACATGAATAAACATCCATCCATCCATCTACCATATAAATAATAATAAAAAAAACACTTATGTACAACAATGACATTTAGGTGTTTAGCAGTTCAAAACATCTCCAGAAAGCTGCTCTGACAGTTGAATGTTAAAGGGGCAATCCTTCAGCCTTATCATTGTTTTCTGTATGTAGGCTGGTGTCAGTGGGTATTTGGTATATTAGGATGTTCTGTCAGCACAGCACAGAGGATAAAACCTGTATATTCTCTCTGACAGGCATGATAAACACCACAATTCATCATGCAGGTCACCATTTCCTTTCCATGCATATTTCCCTCGTAATGTTACCTTAGAAAGAAGGTTAATTTCTTTACACTAGGTCTGATGTGACACCAATAAGAGAGGGTGGAATCAGGGCACCTCACCTCTGCCATGGCCTCGCCATGACTGAGATTAATGGTGAGCTATTCTCACCCACTACCTGCAAAAGTCTCCCGCATCCCAGGGCTTCCCAATACACATTTTTGGCATGAATGAATGGCAACCCCACAGGCCAGGATTGCTAAATGTCTACATGTAACATGAGTATATTTTGCTACCTTGTGTCGGCAAGGCAAAGAATGGAACCAAAAAGTATTAATCTCTTTCTTATTTTCTCATTGCTATACAGTTAGGTCCATAAATATTTGGACAGTGACACGGTGTCATAATTTTGGCTCTGTATGCCACCACAATGGATTTGAAAGGACCCATTAAGATGTGCTTTAAGTGTAGACTTTCATCTTTAATTTGAAGGTAGTTACATCCAAATTGGGTGAACAGTGCAGGAATTACACCCATTTTTATATGTGGTCCCCCCAATTTTAGGGGCTCAAAACTATTTGGACAAACTAACATAATAATGAATTAAATTGTGAGTTTCAATGACTGCCTGAAGTCTGGATCCCATAGACATCACCAGATGCTGTGTTTCTTCCCTGGTGATGCTCTGCCAGGCCTGCACTGCAGCTGTCTTTAGTTTCTGCTTGTTCTTTGGGCGTTTTGCCTTCAGTTTAGACACTAAACACTTCAGAATTCATCCAAAATTGTGTTTGACAACTAAATGAAAGGTTCAGCCAATTAATAGGTTTTGTTGGACAAGGTCTGGGCCTCTGTAACTATAGGGTTAACTTAAACAGAATGACTGCCAGATTGAGTTTGGCTTCAATCTTTGTTGGTGTCTATGGTTGTGAATTTGGCAGTGAGCTGTTAATAATGTATTTATAATATCTGCTAACTACTACTACTAATAATAATAAAAAAAAAGGTTGACAAATGATCTCAAGGTCCTTATACATTTTGCACATTGTAAGCTCTCCTGAAAAAGCAATATATGCGAGTCTGATATAGTCTTGAAAAGTAATTCCTTTCCTTGGCAGGATCGCAGTGAGAAGCTCTGAGTGGCAGGATTTCAGGCTTTGACAGTGCATTGTTTTCCCAGCAGTAACTGCATTAACAAGAATGCTGTTTTGTAGGACTCTATATTAAGAGCAAGTCTTCATCTACACCTGTTGCTGCACTGTTGTCACATGCAGACAGGGCTGGCAAGTGCACTGCTGTCTTCGGTGCAGCGTCATGGGGTGTTAACGTTAATATTTGATGACAAATACTGGTCACCAAGGGATTGCTAATCTTCTGCTATGTCGAATAAAGACTGCGTTCTTTGAATAAAGCCACCACCCTTCGAAAGCTCTGGTCAGAGTACCGTTTGCTGTCTAGCTTCCCAGTACCCCACCTATTTTGAGAACCAAGGGATAACAAGGCCTGCAGGCTGGATTGTGCAGGCTTCAATACAGTTTTACCTGCCAACTAAGCAATGCCCCAGTGAGGTCACATTCTTGGCCAAATGGTACCTGCCTGAGACTCTCTGCTTGAAACATTAGAGCCATTCTGTCTGTGGCCAAGCACCTGCAGCACTTGGCAGCATCACTGAAACCAGTGTCTGTTCTCTGGTTGGCCCTTTAGACTCCTTATAGAAAAAATATATTACACATTAAAATATATTAAATACCAAGACTTGGCATTGTGGGGTGCAATTTTTAAATGGTTTATAAAACATGTATATTCTATTCTAAAACTAAACAACCACTGATGCACTGGCCTGCTGAGTCCAAGTCCAAGTCAAATCAATATCGTCAATGAGGAAAAAAATCAACAACCTGCACTGAGACAATGCACTTCCTTCATATATAATTTAGTTTTTATCTTCCTTATATTATGCTGCTGAACATTGAGTGATGAAGTCCAGTCTTAATTAACCAGATTGCCTGTGAATGTGTCGACCTCAAGCAAAACTCTAATTCTCTTTCTTCATAAATGTGTGTATTTCACAATTATTTTGACCGAGTTCAATGCATTATATCATGTTAAAGGAAAACAGATATTTTGCATGAGACAGTGATGGTCACACTTATGGAAATAACCCACAAGAACCCACACTACAACTGCCATTACATTTCTATTTGACATTAAGGGCACTGCCCATTCCCAGCTTCTTACAACACCATTCACAAATTAATTGAAGAACGAATGTCTGCCCATCTACAACTACTACTCTTGACTGAACCATAGTAAATGCAATAGGAATTAAGTGTCTTTAAAAGCTTACCAATTACAGATGCACCGCCGGAGTTGTTCCTTATGGCAGCCCTATTCTGCACACTCAGCACTTGTGTAGAATGCAAGGTGTGTCAACCAGGTCAAACCTGGCTAATCTAACAGTTAACGAGCCATTTATCACCATGTTTGGATAATCACTCTGCCATTGTTTTCTGCTGTTGATTGGTGTGATGTGCACCTGCTAAACATGATGTACAATAATAACCAGTTAAAAATACTGACAAAGTCCCTGGGGGAGGTGAGAGGCAAGGGCAGTGGCATCAGGATTCCTTTTTGCACTGAGATCATGACACCGCCGAGGGAATGGCATCTCCCCTATATTTAGATGAAGGGAAACCTTATGTAGCACATGTAACTATGTTGAAAAACAAAGTGGGGGTTGTCAATATGAAGTTGTATTTACCGAGAACTGTAGCCCGACAAGTCTAAGGTCAAAGGTGACGTGTTCTTTCATGTTTAAGGTGTCAGACGTCACTGTCTCACAAGCACAGGCTCATGTCATGTCTCATTATTGAATAAATTATGGAATAAGTGGCAGGATGTTAAGTGTTTGTGGGTCACACATTATACAGTATATTTTTGTGAACTTATTACATTGTTGAACTTCGTATAAGTATTCTAATATAAATGCTCTGCTCTTTTAAGTTACTCATAAACTGAATAACAAAGTAAGCAAGCATTACTATTGTATCTTCCATATTTCAGTTTTGACATCTTCAGCTTTAGCTCAGGCACCTAACCAAGAGTCAGTAAGTTAATATGATCCAGTTTAGAGACATTTTTCAATATTGTGAGCTGGCATATTGTATGCACATTTATTAGTCCTTTTGCATTTGCATATTTTCTATATTTCTTATAAGGATTGGATTGTCACATCAGGAGATAAGTGAACCCTTTCACCAAAGGATTTTCCTCATCCAGAGATAATTAATTCCTCTACAGTAACGGGTATGTTTCGATTCAAATTGAGTATTGCAATATCATCCTTCACAAGGAATTGATAAGAAAAATCCCTGTTCTGGTGAGACTAAAATATGATGGCTTTGACATCTCTCATCATCAACATTGTATTTATTGTATTTTATTTAATGTTGTGGGTATAAAGAAAAAGGCTGCTTAATTTTCAGAAGACAGATTCTTTTCAGGACCACACATATATAGTAAAGGCCAGCCACCATTAAATTTCACCTTTGTTAGCATAGCAATTCTAACGATCTAATTGGGTATAAATGAAAAGCAATTTGGAAAAAACAGATTTTCTGGGCATCTTGTTTTTTAATTGCTGGGGAAGGTCATACTAAAGTGATTAGCCATTATAAAGTTGACATTTAGCAAGGTACACACAGAATCTTGACTATACCTCATTAAATCGCTCACAGAAATAAATAATGATTTCCCACATACCTAATCCCTTGTGTTCAGAAATTAATCTTGTAACACTTCAATGTTCATATGGATGGAGATATCAAGCATGTAAACAATTCAAAATGTACCAAAAAGCAACACATGAACACGATTATAACATTATAATATACTCTTTCTCAAAATGTTTAAAACTATTTAAAATCACACACATAAAAAAACAATGTAATCTTGATACATCACTATAATACCCTCACATTCAGGTCACCATCCAGACACAGATGAGATAAACATTTTGATTCAATGATCCTACAAGCTCTATATTTTCTAAATTAAGGTTTTAGAACACAGAGCCAGGCAGTAATAAGATCTTTTTTTTTTTTTTTTAGTTATGAGACATTAAGCAGAGTTCATGGAGAAGTGTGTTAAATTGCACCGGATATCAATCAGCTAGTGGTGGTTGCTGTGGTTGCATCGGTGTGGGAGCGGTGATAATGTTGACTGTGATTAAGGTGAACTGTTAAACAATGGTCTGGAAGGTGGAAACATGACCCCTGTGGGGCCCGGGCCACACACCACAAATGTTCAACATTACTGTCCATGGACCACAGCCTGCTAGTCACACAGTATTGCAAATGATCAAGCTTGTGAATATGAGACTCACCAACACTTAAGGGTATACAAATAACCTATATGCAGGTACTGTAAATATGTGGACACGAGTCAAACCACAACAGACAGCAGCTGCAAATGTATCTGATAGATTTTAGGTGATACAAACCTTTTGATAGGTGGCCAGAGAAATACTTGGCTGAGGAATCCACTTCCATCAGCAGTGGATCAACAAAGGTTGCTGCTTCTGATGTTCATTACCGCGTCTGTCTTGGATACTAAAGAGTCAATATCCATATTTGCACAACCTGCAGCTAGCCTAAGGTGATAGATAAATAACCAGATACAAATAAGGTGAACCGAAAACATCCTGCTGTGTTTATGCCAACATCCTGATTTAGCCTACTCATTATTTAAATACATCCAAGAACATATCTGAAAAAGGACGGACATGTATTTAAGTCTGCAGTACTTTGTTGAAAGGGGGCATTTTGAACTAATGGAGTTATGGAATCCAGCACCAGATAGTACCAGCTTTTTTGTAGCTGAGGTTTTAATGGCTTAACTAAGTATAGATTGCAAGTCATTGTTTAAAAAAAAGGAAGACATCTTAGGCAATAATTTACCCCAAAAGTACATTGCTTAATACTTTCTAGAAAACATTTACATGTAGATAATAAAATCAATAATTAAAAAATGATGTATTAATAATGACATTGCAAACAGTGTTAATAGTTGTTCATTGTTCCTTCTGAAGTTAGTAAATATTCAATTAGCAAACCTTTTAATGTTAGTAGTTAACATACCAATACATTATGATATAATAACCACTTCCATTACCACACTCAAAGTAACAGATAAACCTCATGCCATTTGTGAAGGTGTTTTAATATGTATGAAAAAACACCCTGTGGCTATTTTGCCCGAATTTTCATGGCACCCAATAAATGCATCTAAACCTGTTTAAAGGAGTGTTAGTGCAGTTTCTACAGCAGTCTATATCAAACCGTGCCTTAGCAATGAGTTGCGCAAACCAATTGATCGTGCAGTCGAGCAGCTCAGCACTGTGCAACTAGCTGTGCAATAAGGCTCCTGTGTTTACAAGATTATTATTTTTTAATATTCAAGTGAGATCTTTATGATTTGCATTCCAAGCACAAAGTGAAGTATGTCTGAGGTTTGCAAACTTGTAGTTTTGTGTCAAGTTTAGAATTCAATTTAAATTATGTGTTGACAACTGAGGTGACATAAGAATACGAAATTACAGAAATATTTTTAAACTAATGCTCCTTTATGTCAGAAAATATAGCCTAAGCCATGTAGTTGGCATTATAAGAGCCAATCAGGAGCTGAGGAATTGCCACGTGATTCTGTGTCGGCAGGAAAAAGAGACAGGCTGTACTTCAAGCAACTGGTTGACTGATGGGACGTCCACATATAACTTAGTGGCATGAAACTAAATTGCATAATAAGGTGTGGACCAAGTTTAAGATCCCGAAACAATCCAAAACATCTTCAAATATCACCAATAGTTCAAGATTTAAAAGTTTTAAAATAACTTTCAAAAAACAAAAATACTTAATACTTTAACTGATTTTATGGCCAAGAAAACATTATGCTCCTTCAAGCAAAATTAAGCACCCACAGAAATGGCAAGTCATATTTTGCATATAAATGGACATTTAAATGTAATAAAGTCCAGATTAAATATTTTGTAGGACTTCCACCTGCTGTAATTGCTGTTATATCCAGTGGGAAATAATGTTCATGAGCATTGGTGCAAAAAGTTGCATTTTCAATTAAATTTTTGCAAAAATGTATATTCATATTGGCCCCAATAAAGGATATAGCTCAGCAATTTGAACATTAAAAAAATAATAAGGTAAAACCAAAGGGCAAGAGCAACTTATTGTAAGACGTAGGCAGCAGAGGGGAGTAGTGGTCAGAGCTCAGGACACTAGTGTACCCTTGAGCTAGGAACTTTACCTAGACTGCTCCAGCTGTTTTATGGCTAATTGTAGGTAATAAATAATGTGATATATTGTGACAATTGTAAGTCGCCCTGGATAATTAAATGAATGAAACATAATATAACATAAGACCAATCCAACATCTAACCCTAGTCAGAACCCTTAATACTAATGCAAACTCTAGATTACTAGTCAAAAAACACACTGGTTCTCAATCCGGGTCTTGGAGGAGCCCCTACCCTGCTGGTTTTTGTTACAGCTGAGCTCTCAATTACTTAATTGACCCTTAATTGAAGTAATTTGACTCTTTAAATTGTGTAACTGATAAAAAGTTGGTTCCTTAATAAGATAATTTCCTTATACAATTTTATACTTAACTTAAACCCCCTACTGTTAAAAACAACGAAAATGCTCTGATTTAGGAAATTAAGTAACTGAGAGCTCAGTTGGTACAAAAACCAGCAGGGTAGGATCCTCCAGGGGTCAATGACAATGAATTCACAGAGTTACAGTTCATAAGGAAAATCGGTCAATTTAAAAATTAGGCCCTATCTATGTGCTAAACTGCACTCCTTTAAACAGGTTTAGATGCATTTATTGGGTGTCATGACTATTCAGCCAAAATAGGATTGTTTCATCATAATATGATATAAATGATCAAATTAATATCAATACAAATTTCAGAATAATTATAAAGCTGTCTAGGGACTGAAATAAATATACAGTACCTGTGAAGCTGAGAGGAAAAACCTGACCTTTAAGCCTTCAGAATATTTGCAGGCTCATAGGTTTCAATATGAATGCTGTGTTTATGACATTTAGATAGAATTATTCTGAAATTGGTATTAATATTATTTTGATCATTTATATAATATTATGATGAAACCTGTTCACCAAGCAATGCACACATTTAAAATGAAAATGCATTGGTGAGAAAAATATACCATAAATGCTATTTCTAATCAACATGTAGTCAAAAAGTACATTATTCACAATTCATAGAATGGACATTTTAATAGGCTACATCCCAAGATTGGTACATCACTGGCTGTAAAAATATAATATTTAAAAAAGTTTTAAAGCCCTAAAATTCCTAAATTCCTAAAATCATGGTTCTATGTGTCTTTCTGTGTTGTTATAGTGTATAAAAGAAAGATACATACTACGCTTGCAGATCCAGATTTAAAAATGTAAACTAATAGCAACTATGTCAAATTTCAGCATTTATTCTCAGGCTGTATTCGAAACCGCATACTACACGTACTACATACCAACATTTCAGTAGTAAGCAGTATGCATATTGCACATATTACATTATGTACGTATTATTATGTAGTATGGTAAAAGTACCCGGGTGGCTTGCTACATTCGCCAAAATATGCAGTATACAGTCAGTAGGTTGCACATTACAATGTGCAGTTTTGTCACACAGCACAATGCCACAGATGTCTCATGTTTTGAGAGAATGTGAAATTGGCATGCTGACGGCAGGAATGGCCACCAGAGCTGTTGCCAGAGAACTGAATTTCTCTAGCATAAGCCCCTCCAACTTTGTTTTAGAGAATTTGGCAGAACGTCCAACCGGCCTCACAACCACAGACCATGTGTAACCACACCAGCCCAGGACTCCACATCCTGAGAGCAGCCACCCGGACAGTCTCATGAAGCTCCTCTGCAGCTCGTCATCCTCACCTGGGTCTTGACCTGCCGTCTGCAGCTCTAATGGAAAATCCTGCAGTCAGCAGGCCAATTGCACACTCCCTTGAACATTTCAGATTTGAAATCCATAGATAAGGGCCTAATTTTTCAAATTGAACAATTTTCCTTTTGAACTGTAAATTCTTTGAAATTGTTGTATTCTTTGTTGTGTGTGGATATCGTTCCTTTTTGTGAGTAGTAGAGGAGATCTACAGTCTTGAGTTTCCTGCTCAGTGGGAGTTAATCAAGTTGGTCGACAATCAATCACAAAGTGTATTTCTGCGTTGACGTAAAGTCAAGGCTTGATTTGGCTCATATACAGTCTCTGGCATGGTGTGGACGAGGTGAAATTGCCCTGCGGCAGACTTTTATCTTGGCGATACAAATAAAATGCACCCCTCCTTCACTTGACAAAGAAACCTATTTCACTGACTGAACACTTTAAAATACAAAGACTAATATCAACAAGTGAACTTGTATGAATATAAAAACGTATTCCGTGTTTGTGCATTTGTAAATAATACCTCATGTGATCGTTTAACAAAAGAAAATATTCGTAAATGGGACCTTTTCAGAAAATATAATCCATTGCTTACAGGGTGCACACTGTGAGAAATGGAGCATTTATTTTTCTCCATGAAAGGAATAAGGTTTCGTTGAAAGTATACAATTCATTGCGAGTCTGATCCAGTGTTTGTGCTCGTCTAATTAAAGGTAAAATCTCAGGAAACGCACGCATGATCAACGCTAGTGATCACAAGGTCATGACTTGTGTCTCAAAGTCTTCTGAAAAGACAGGCATAAAAGTAAACATTGTTTAAAATGTTCTGCCCTTGAAAATACCAAACCATTTTGTCCTGCTGGAACTGACAGACATACTTTGCAGACATTCTTTAGGTCCCCCACATGTCATAGAAAACTTCCACTTAAGTGTTATGGAAAATCAAGCTAGACTGGAGCCATTGGAAGTATAAACAGATTAAAATAAACTCAGAAAATAAAACCTGATTATGTAAGGATTGTAATAAATACTAAAACTTTTCACTGGTTTTCCAGGGCACATACATACATTAACTATTCTCCATGTCTTTTTTTCTTGTGGCCTCTTCTACCATTCAGGTGTCAACGGGCCTGTTTAACATGGTACCCATTCTGTTCCCATGCAACGTCAATCTGAAAGCGAACAGGAGAGCACATGAGCTGAACTCACAGTAAAGTGAGCATGAAGAGTCATCAAATATTTTTTTTACGCAAAGGGATCACTCTACGACCTCTGGGGCAAGTCACATACCCTCCCAGGACCTCTATAGAATTGGATGCTTCAGCTGCTTGGGTTTTCACATTATTTAGGCTTCATATTTATGTTTTAAATGCTCTCCTATAGCAAAGGTGCTCTGTGGGTGGTTAATTTCGAGTACCATAATTTACGCAGAAGAGATTCTTTTTTTTATGTAAAAACAACAAGAAAAAGCAATAGAAACATATTCACACACACACACACACACACACACACACACACACACACACACACACACACAATTCCTGTATTGTATGAGGGGGAAGTACATTGCCTCTTTTACATCTTTTACTGCAGATGAAAATGCTTTTATCCCTTGATAACAGGACATTGTACAGTTGAATAAACAAACATGCGAAGTCATAAGTTCACGAGCCTGCACTCATGATCTGCTTTAACAACTACTATTTTAGAGTAATAAATGAAATGGCAAAGACATAAACTGGCCCTTGTCCAAAATTCAGCAGCTGCTATTCCAACAGAACATTCTGCTTAGAAACCTAAACTAAAACATTAAGGAATGCATTTGCAACAAGCTTGTTCCATTTATTGGAAAGAAGCTGTGATTTGCATATTAAACAGGCCAGTTTAAATAATAGTTTTTATGTAGTTGCATCAGCAAGCAGCCCACTCTAACTCTAGTATTTTCTGTGCTTTGTTTCTATTATGAAACGCCATTAGACTCTACTGGCTTCCTGTCTCTGTGCACACCTGGTGTCTTGGCCTTGCCTATCACTCCCACCATCACTATCCTCCCTCTTTTCTTTCATTCCTAGTCTGTCCCTATATCACCTCTCATCTTCACTTAATCTGAGGGGACACCAGTTTATATGCTGCTAGAAAAATTGAAAGAAAATTGGCATCTATGGAAAGTAGATGTTAGTTTACTCGTACTATAAAAAGTATTTTAAGTTCCCACGTTGTACTGTTGATTTTGTCTCTTGTTTTTGTGAACTAGCTGCTTGTCTGTACCTTCCCTTCAATGTCCTACCTCCCACTGCCTTTTTGTCTCTGATTTTCTTTCCTTCCCAACCTAACATGAATTGACTTACCAGCACTAATGGTATTTATATGGCTGAAGAAATTAACATGTTTATTTCACCTAATTGTTACATGGCAAACTGGTAGTAAATTTCTTGTAACATGAATTTCCCTCAATGTCTACCCATCTGTGATCCTGGGGAAATTAACAACAATAGACTAATTATGATATGTACTTGTCATACTGAACACGCAATAAGATGCAGGGGATTTGGAAAAATAAATGGAAAAATAAGTATATAAGTCTACTGAATTGTATCTACTTCATTAGGTGGTCCGAATGTTATGTGTTGCTATAGGCAGGAGATATGAAAATAAGATATTTTTAGATCTGTTATATATTCAAAGTATTACCAGCTAGTTTGCTTAATTAGGCAAAGCAGGAGATGCTACAGACAACACAACCTTTTGATTTACCTATAGGCTATAGCAGTGCAGGTACCATAGTGACTTGCTGGCTTTGTGTGTCATTGGTTCATGCTAGCAAACTGCACAGCTGTCATATCTCTTAGCGTCATACAGCAAGTAAAATAAGAGCTTTAGTCAAGGGGATTTTGTTTCACCTATCTGCTGATAAGTAACAGAAATGCAAAGTAGATCTCTTCATGAGACTGCTGTCCTTTCTGTACTTTCAGTGCCTGTTCAAGTGCCCAATTTTCTCTCCTGCTGAAGAGGACGTAGAAATATTGCTTACAAGCTTGATTTTGTGGAGACCACATTGCTCACGTTTTGTGGATAAAAGATATAGAACCAGAGTTTAACATAAGGTAACATATTTGAACAAAAGAAAAATCTAGTTTGTGCGGCAAAGTGCAGCATATTTTTAATTATACATGTAAGCACATGACTAACGCATGTATCTAAAACAATGAGTCAAAGCTTGTTTTCCCATCAACAGCAACGGTAGTTGGAGAGATGAGCTAAGGTAAATAAAAAACCTGTTTTTCTTGTAACAAAACTAGGATTAACCCTGCAAATTAACATCAAGTGTTTTTCAATTTCTAATGTCATGTCTCATCTGAAACATGTTTTTGTTTAACAGACTCTCACTGTTTGCATTGTTCAACATCAGAAAGAGTCATGGGAGCAACGACACATTTTACAGAAGTGATTGCATATATTTGTGATACTGATGTACTGCCTCTCTGCTACGCCTCCTGAAGCTTAAATAGCCACCAGCAAGGGACTGCACTGGGCAAACCTGGCTTTACTCCTGAAATATAAACATCTTCACATTGCAAAGCTACAGCAGAAACTCCCCTGCCAGGATGCTGATTATTCAACTCACATTGTTTAGGGAATCTTTCCCCACAGCAGCCACGTCTAGAGCCATTTCCATACAGCTTGTACACCTGCCTTTCCCTAATGAGGAAAAACCACAAAGCTGTGGGAAAGTGTCACATAAATGCGTTAAGGGCTAATTTCAGTTAACAGAGAGAAATTAAGTGCTTCATTTTTTATTTTGTTGTACCATTCAGCACTTGTTTTTCACTTGCCAACTGAATATGATGCTAATGTTTTATATATACAGACCCTAATATTTTCCAGTTTCATGGTCATTATCTATCTATAACATACCATGTCACCTGCACCTGGTATAAGTAAAAATAATTGAATCCCTAGACATTTAAGTATTTGTACTTGAGAAAGGAATACAGATTATGAGTGGATTATGGATTATTATTATCTGAAGAAGACATTAAACTATCACCATGTGTATTTTGAAAATACATACTACCCCTCATGGCTATTTATAGAGACTGAACACAGGTGGTGACCCTAATGTTCAGTCAGAATACCAAACTGCCATTATACCATATATCTCTTTAAATATCAATATTCTTTTTCGGAAATGTCTGTCCCACTAATTTATATCATTCTCAGAAGTGCGCCTCTTTTCTTTGACAATCGAGCGAGGCTCGCAAATTGTAGATTCTGGCAATTCCACAGCAGGCTGGGAGCCCAATATCAGGAACGTGGACTATATACAATAATAACCGCGTGTGCTTTATTGAATCCAGCAAGGCATCCACTGCCTAATAATTAGAATTTTCTACATGACTGGATACGATTATCGTCAAGGCCAGGATTTCCAGACCCAAGGCTTTTAATCTTGGAATGTTTTCACTGAAGACAGTAATTGCAAGAACAATATATAAAACAGCAGCACTTGTAATATAGATATTAAATATATTTTTGGGTTTTTCTGCTACTATTGGAATCTTTTACTTGGGTGAGAATGACCAACACATTTCAATTCCTTGGAGACATGGCTATTTTACCTAAGACACTATCCTGTACACTTTCCAGCAGACACCCATAGGGCTTCTTGCCAGGATCAATGTGTATAGGGTCCCTCGGGGGTAATCAGGGTATTCATGTTTATTTCTCGAAACTGACAATTTAAAAAGTGAGAATAGTTTTATTGCCCTGTTTAAACACACAAATAAGTCATCCCTGACATAAAAGGACATATCACGAAGGGCTAACAGGATCTGCCCGTGCCTATCAATGCTTGGCACCTTTCCGTGAGACTGCACTATGCACTTATCTAATGCCATGTTGGATAATGTCCACTACTTAATGGCTACAATGAAACTCATTTCACTGGTTCATTGCATTAGCTGACTAAAAAAGTATCTAGGACTCTAAATAAGCATTATAGGATTTTCACAATGAAAGGATTGAGCAAAAGTTTTACCACTCAGATGTTTCTCAATGTTTTGTTACACTTCTCTTTTCTGAGTTTGGTGGCTAAATAACACTTTCAAAACCCTGTGAGAATTTGATTAACACAATGAGTTACTCATTAGTGATAAAGTAAATGTTGATGTCACAGTCTCAGCCTAATCAAGTATTTCAGAGAGCAAAGGGGATTTCCAAAGATAAAGGGGTCTTTCATCAACCAACAAAAAAGACAACAGTGATTCCTGATTCCGATAGTGCCAAAGCAATTATTTTCTATTAAGATATGCAATGGTCAGTGTAAAGCTAGCATGCCTCGCATGGAGATAAATTGAAGTCTTTTTATGAAGCAGACATATTACTTTTAGTTTTGATCAGTTTTAGATATGTACTAATTCCTGACACAAAGGAAATTACAAGAGGCTGTGGACAGGCCACGACTGACCAGTAAGACTAAAAAGCTTGCTGGAAAGAACTCAACCTGTTATACTGACACATTTGGTACAATCTACTGTATACCCAGTGCTACAGATACAGATACAGGCACTTTCCAGTGTTTTGTTTTCTATGGGAGACTATCCCAAAGGATTTTAGTGATCTCCTGCTTACAAGAGAATCTTTATCTGTCATCTGCTTATGTTTATCATAGAACAACCAATGTATTTATTGTGAACATTATAAACAAATGTCATAGTATTTTACTTTATATATAAATGTTTACTGAGCTTTGAATAAGAATGAAAAAACACAACAATTGATGTGCATTGAACAGAACACATACTGTACAAAAAATGAAGTGAATGTTTTAATTTTTTGTAGAGCTTGTTAAAAAATAATATCGACAAACAATAATTATAATCATTATAGTCATATAATATTTTTATTTTGTTGTAGGTAGCACAGTCATCTCAAGCTGGACCAATAGGATGGCATTTTTTTTTAAGCGACCCGTGTTACATGAAAGACAATACAAATGACTTTGTGGAGATTATACTGGAATAAGAAAGTAACTATTTACCTTGCAAATATGCAAATATGAAAAATACACTCTGTAACATACATTACTGTGCTTTAGACTATTCATGCAAATCCAGTGGGCTTTTGTGAAAGAGAACATGGTACAGGGTCCACCATGCAAATCTGCTGAAGGAGTGGATTACGAGACAGCGGACAGCAGCAGAACAGATGTTCACCCGCCTGGTGCCCAATGATAAGTTAAACCAGGAGCGGTATTTTCCAGTTGCCCGGGGGGACCGCCTGTTCTACCTTGCCTGGATCATCCAGCAGGACATCGGCAAAATGAGTTTCGGGTCCTAATACCAGAGGGTTGCTTTCGACAGACTCCTGGTAGGACAGATGTCCTGAAACACAACATTCACCTGATTTCTATAAGGCCAATCTGCCAGAACTGTATCAGAGTACATGCCATACGATGTTTTTTGGGGAGGAAGTGGACACCATATTAAGGATTGGAGTTATTGAACTGCCTTGTAGCGAATGGTGCAGTCCAGTCCAGTCCAGTCCATCCTTGTGTAAAACAAAAACACCTCACATCAAGATTTTCACACCTGGTGGCAGCAGTTGGATGATTCAAGTGATCAAAATGATTGCTGCAGATTGCTGATTCTTTCTCTTTTTGAATATGTATTTACTTGCACAAACAATCTCCACTGTACATCAATAGTTATATATAATCTCCTTTTCATTAACACTAATTACTTGTTTTTTAAAGACAAATACATTAGTTTATAGTAAAGGGTTGAACATTGGTTCACATGTACAGGATTTTTAAAATTAGTTTAAAGTTTAAGTTTAAATTAGTGCCAAATGTATTTGGTGGCGTCTCTGGCTGAATAAATCTCAGATGCTCTCTGAGATTAATTCAGCAGAGCACATAATGCTATACAATTCTATGGAATGAAGGTTCCCATTTAGTTTTTGCCGAAGATAAGTGGTAATGCCTCAGTCAGAATAACACTCCCAAGGATGCATTGCTCTAGATTGCTAGGTTAAGAAGCCATTGCAGGAGCTAAGGAGGTGAATGATCTATCAATGGCTTGCTCCGAACAGAGCAGCAAACTTCAGAACATCACGTCACTTAATGTTAGAGTAGAAAGACATCCACAAAGTTCAAAACCTACTTGAATTGAGCAATAATTTAAAAAATGGCTTCAGAGGAGTAAAATACTAATCTACTTTCTACTTTAAAACATGAATTGAAGAAATAAGGATGAGCTGAAAATTTTATAACAGACCTTTAGCCTGTCAGAGTTCAATATCAGCTACGTCACAGAACAGATATTATTATAAGACTTAAATTTTTTGAAATACAGGTTCTTAGTAATACTACAACTGATTACACAGAATGGTCATGAGGACACTATGCGGGTCAGGAACAAATTATGAACTGAACACCTTACAACACAACATCAAAGCCTCTCAGCAAAAGAGAAAAATGTTCCTAGTGATGGTCACATTTTTAACATGTTACCAGAAAATGTGTTGCTGTTAAAAAGAAAATAAATAAATACATAAATAAACAGTTGATATATATAATTATTGGTTATTAAATGCCTTTTAACTGTGGTAATAAAATGTATTGAATGTTAAAGCCCAATACATACGGTACAATTTTATAATTTACACACTTAACTGATTCTTTGTTTCTTCATTGAACTTGCTGCTAAAAATGCTTAAATAATTAAAGATATATAGTCAGAAATGAAATTAAATGAAACTGAAGCACAGAGGTGTCTCCTAACCTTGGAATTTTTAACTAGATTATTATTTTCTGTGATAGCTAAATATTCTGTTGAAACATCCAGTGAAACCACTTCTCTAAGATGATTGTGTGGAAATGCAGAAGGGAAGCAAAGAATAGTGCAAACCTGGAAACACAGCTACGAGTTTTCACATCTGTAAGACAGAAACCAAAAAAGGAAGTATGTGTGTGCAATGTAAGCTAAAATGTTTTATTTAACTTTTTCTGCTTTACAAATACTTTACCTTTCACACCCATGACACTTGGCTAAGAATGTGATTGAAAGGGCAGAGACAGATGGTTGAAAAGATAGATGGCAAAAACTATACATTTTCACTCAATTTTACATTAGATTGTCTTATTTATACAATCTATTTCCTTTAAATGTGTTTCTGCTCCACTAATTTCTGCCTTAGCAAAAACAACAGGTGTAGGTTTGCCTAGATATTTAAATGTTGCAGTCATCTAGTGCAACAATAGAAATACTACAGCAAAGTAAAACTTCAGATATAGGCAATGCTATTGTCGCGGGTATGTCTTTTTAAAAATAATTATAAAATGTGCATCATAAGTGTCTTATTCTAATACATATTAACGTGAATGTCACAGTATTGTGTCTAGTGCATTAATGTAATGATAAATGAAAACACATAATACATATACACATTTGCGATGGAAACAGAAGAGCATGTATGTATCTGCAATACGTATTACACAATATTAAATTATTTGTATTATTATTAATATTGGATGCTACTGTGAGAAGTATTTTATTCTGTTTAAAAATAGCCTAATTCGATTGGACGAAATGACGTGCATGGCTTTCTTTTAAGTGATATTAAATGCACGGTTCCCTAATATAACAGATGCAATCCTCACAATACCGTTAACACCTTAAAACAATATTTGTATTCCATGCTTCATTACAAGCTCAAGTACACCAATCAAGTGCTGTGCGGTGGTGAGTGGGACAGGGAACCTGCGCCCAGCTAATGAATGAAGTTGTAGATCCCCCAGTGGTAAGAATGCGCAGGGATTCTCGAATCTGTTCCCCCAGGCATTCCATGGGAAAAGAAACTTTCCTGTGGCCCTGTGAGAAATTCAGCTATTTTAAGACTTCACGTCATGCATTTCTGCTTTCCCCCCTGATTCTCTCAGATCTCAGTTATGTGGAATTGTTACGGCTTTCAGTTGTGTGATTATTTCTGCAGTATTTATTATGACTTGTGTCCTAGAACTATAGGCTGCTTTGTGTTGTTGAAGGTACCTGCACAGTTTAGCGACATGACTGTTGACAAATAAATACCAAACACTGAGTTTTGGTTGAGTACTGAGTACACAGACCTGTTTTATACTGCATTCTTAACATTGCTTTAACGACAAAAGTGACAGTTAAGAGTTGTAAGCTTCCCGAGGACTATTATAGCCTGCACACACACTATGGGTGTATGCCCTTGTCTTCATATTGGTTGCATGTAAGTAAGTCTTTTTAATTTGAAAAGGCTGTTAATTGTAAAACACATGGATAATCCACTAGATATGTTTTTTCAGTTTGTTTGTTTGTTTTTTATGGAGAGAACATCTTAGTGTAACTATATGTTGGTTATGTTGATCAATGTAAACCTCAGTAGCTAAACTATAAGTGGTCGTCCCCTCTGCAAGCAGTCTGTCAATAGAAATGAAGAGTTTCAGAAATCATTAGGAAAGGTAACACTGATAATATTTGTCTTTCGGGAAAATAGAAGGGGATAGACCCTTAGATAGAAGAAAGTGTTTCATGTTTTAAGTGCACTGAAACAGTCTATGCCTAAAAGCAGCTTGCAAGTAGTGTACCTTTTGTTTTATGCGTAAAAATGTAGCTGCCTTCAAAATTGGCATGACTTAAATTAACATTTAAATAAATTGAGGGTGAGACTATGTGCATGATAATTGTATTAACATTGCACAATTTCATATACACAGGCGATTGTAACCTTGAACTACCGGGACGTAATTGTAATTGGGAATGCAGGCACCTGGAATATATGATAAGGCTTTTGTTTTCCAATAATGAGCTGTAGCTGTGAATTAGGCAGTCACGCATGGTAGTGTGGATTTGGGTGAGATTGCACAGTGCGTCGTGTGGTTTCAATATCCCCAGTATGACACTATGAGACAGGCGTGTGTGTATTTTTTTTTTATTCAGTGAGAGAAGCGTCTCCACGTCAGAGCACTTGGGGAGGGCAGAGCTGCTTAAAATGCTGTGAATGTGACAGCCAGGAGTCCAGACTGCCAATGTGAGGAAGGTGATGGGAGAGACCGAGTATAACCTGGGAGGAGAATGAGAACAAAAACCACCAACCGAAAGTAAAGCATATACAAAGATATATATATGTGGGGAGGGGGGGAAGGCTGCGGATAGGAGGGACAGCAAGAAAACAAAAAAACAAAAAACAAGCCTGAGCTTTCTGCTCTACAAGTGACTGTATACATCTGTGCCAGACACTGAGGACAACGCATACGGAGGGAGACGAGGACGGATCTCTGCGAGAGGAGTATTACCCTTGGGGGGGAGAAAGATGACAGTGGTGCCCGGAGAAAACCTAGACGAGACTGTGGCACTGACAGCCCTGTCTCAAGATGTGTATGATCCAGACCAAGTGAACCAGGAATGCTGTGAAAGGGTGGTGGTCAACATCTCCGGGCTGCGCTTTGAGACCCAACTCAAAACCCTCGCCCAGTTCCCCAACACCTTATTGGGGGACCCCAGGAAAAGGATGCGCTTCTTTGATCCGCTGAGGAACGAATACTTCTTTGACAGGAATCGCCCTAGCTTTGATGCCATCCTGTATTATTACCAGTCCGGGGGGAGGCTCAGAAGACCCGTTAACGTACCTGTGGACATTTTCATGGAGGAGATTAAATTTTACGAATTGGGGGAGGACGTGATCGAGAATTTCAAGGAGGACGAGGGGTTCATTAAAGAGGAAGAGCGCCCTTTGCCGGACAACGAGTTCCAGCGCCAGGTCTGGCTTCTGTTCGAGTACCCGGAGAGTTCGGGCCCGGCTCGGGGGATCGCTATCGTCTCGGTCTTGGTTATTTTGATATCGATTGTCATCTTCTGCTTGGAGACCCTGCCAGAGTTCAGGGAAGAGAGTCGGTTTTATGATCACTCGGTTGTGAACGGGACTAGCCATATCAAGCCCAATCCGTTCACTGACCCGTTCTTCATCGTGGAGACGCTGTGCATCATCTGGTTCTCCTTTGAGTTGCTGGTGAGGTTCTTCGCCTGCCCGAGCAAGCCAGCGTTCTTTAAAAATATCATGAACACCATCGACATTGTGGCCATTATTCCCTATTTCATCACCTTGGGGATGGAGCTGGCGGAGCACCAGGGCAATGGCCAGCAAGCCATGTCGTTGGCAATATTGAGGGTTATCCGTTTGGTGAGAGTCTTTCGGATTTTCAAGCTCTCCAGACACTCCAAAGGACTGCAGATCTTGGGGAAAACCCTGCAGGCTAGCATGAGGGAACTGGGGCTGTTGATATTCTTCCTGTTCATAGGTGTCATCTTGTTCTCCAGCGCGGTGTATTTCGCCGAGACGGACGACCCCTCCTCTGGCTTCTCCAGCATCCCAGATGCGTTCTGGTGGGCGGTGGTGTCTATGACTACTGTGGGGTATGGGGACATGTGTCCTGTCACAATTGGTGGCAAAATCGTCGGTTCACTCTGTGCCATTGCTGGTGTGCTGACAATCGCGCTACCTGTTCCTGTCATTGTCTCCAATTTTAACTATTTCTACCACAGGGAGACTGAGCATGAGGAGCAGTTTCAGTACACCCATGTAACATGCGGCCAGCAGCCATCCTCATTCGGGGAACTGAAGAGGAGTGAGAGCAAGCCTTCTCTCAGCAAGTCAGACTACCTGGAGGCAGATGATTTGGATGCAATCAAATATAGAAATTGTAGCCCCCATAAGGCATACACGGGAAAGCTTTCTGATGTATGATTTTAGTCGACGCGTACATGGACCAGAGAAACACACTGTTTCTGTGAGTACATCCCCATTGAGCACCTTTACTTCAATTATTGCCAGCCTCGTTTATCGCGCATTCAGGACGCAAAGAAGCGAGGTGTTTTTGTGAAACGTGCAGTTCAGAGACATGTATAGCAATGAGTGATACAGATGTGGTTTGTGATTGGTATGATTTGACTTTATTTTCATTTCAATCTGTCTTCCATTTCAGTGCACCCACCGTGGACACTGCGTAAAAATAGCATGAAAGCCGGGCTTTATGCCCAGTAACTTTTAGTTAACTCTCAATAACCACCTCCACACCCTCTTTTTGTAGCACTTTATCAGAAGTATTATTATACATCTTAGGATAGACCATTTTTACAGGCAACGAGTCTCTTTCTCTCTCACACACGCTTCATATTAATACACACACACATATACATAGAGAGAGTGTGTGTGTGGGAGAGAGAGAGAGAGAGAGAGATCAACAGGGAAAAGCAGGGAGCGAATAAGGACCAATTCCTTACAGAATAATTTTAAAAGATGTGTGCTTGGTACCCTCACTTGACCTGCGGGCATTACAATGCATTGTGCACAAGGTCACAGCGAGAGGCGACCTCCCCCCTATTGTTTTATACATTGCTTGTGGTCACGTATTTTTCCATGACTGTCACTGCAAAACAATCGCTCACATCATCAGTTACAAGGAATGAGCTGTGTTAGATGGATTCTTGCAGCCATGCCATTGTCTTTTATAGCGGAAACACTATAGCTTGTATGTGTGCCCTTTCAAGACTGCACAACGCCATCAAAAAACAGCTGTCACTGGGACGTGCCGGCCGGCCAACAAGCAAATAACTCCTGTGCGTTTCACAGCACTGTCCTCTCAGTCCCATCGCCTGCTTCTCCCACAGCCAGTATCGACGCTTTTCTGCTTTTTTAATTAACCACGGTAGCCTTTATGTATTCAGCATTTGCACATAGACTGTCGATTTAGGTTGTCCCAGTCGCCAAGGAACTTGCTTTATGCCACTCCTTTCCTGCCACCAAAAAGCTTATTTTAAAGTGCCAGATGCAATGAAGCAAACGCCTGGGGGCATCAACAATGCATAAAGTATGATTAATAGTGTGTAGTTTGAACATGCATAGACAATTACACATTGCACTGTCCTTGTGTCGTCTCACCAGCGCCACAGCGCGGAGGAATGGCAGTCGCGCAGGCGTCTCAGAGAGCGCCGCTTCTATCAGCCTTCTAGAGTGTTCCTTATATTCCAGATATATGTCGGCCTCTACATATGGGATATTTACTGTATGATCCCTATACATTTTGACTTTGGCATTAGACAACTTTGCCTGAATTTGTGTACTCGTAAGAAACGTTAATATTTCTGCGCATTAGCCACGGTGTCCACCACGCATGTACACAGCTTTGTTTATATCCGAGAACTGGATGAACAGTAGCCAATCCATTCATTATTCACGAATCGCAGAAAATAGTATGAAAAGTAGACCCAGAACCAATTTTTCTTGTTTCTTTAATGATGATCAGTTCTGTTATACCTATTTGATACATTAAACAGCTGAACTAAAAACTAAAAACTGGATTCCCACATGATACCATTTAACACATCAGCATTGTTTTTAGTTTGACACTTTTTTCTTCTTTTCAAAACTAGTAACATAAAAAGTCACACGATGAATAGTTATTTCTGAAACCTACACAAATAATATTTCAGTAAACGCAGGAATTGGTTTGACCTTGGAGGTGTAAAAATGAATAACAATGAATGCACCAGCCAGGCTTTCACTACAGGCTTCAGAAGCAGACCATTCTAGAACTACATGTTCTTGGTGTCAAACTTGTGTATGGACCCTAATCCACTACATGAAGTGAACTGGTTTGAAGCCCACTGTTCTTCACTTTTCATTGTCAACCAACAAGAAAACCAAACCATCTGATTCGGCTGTCAAGACTGGAAACTGAGAAGCCCATACTTGCTGGATTAAGTGAGATGCAACGAAAGTCTGTATATCATACCCACAGCGTGCTAGGAAGAGGCCTTATACAATCCTCAGAAATAATATGAAGACCCTGGCATCACACTAGCTGGAACAAAAATCATATTGGAAAAAGTGTCTTCTCAGATGGAGGACTGGTGATGCTCTAAGACTACACAGAGACATAATCGTGATCAAGTTTGCAGGTAAGCCTATAAAACCCTATCATTTGAATGTAATCTGTTGTATTATTTTCATTAATAATTTACTTTGCATGAAAAAACAATGGTCATGTGTATATATATATATATATATGCAAATATATAATATGTCATGCCATACAGACTCCCAACAACAACAAATCCCACTCTTAACACGCAGATTAGGATGTGCTGCATAGAGGGGATTGGTGGTGACGTTTCTCATGTGTCATCAACTGGAAGTGATTTTACATCATACTAGTTTAAATTAACGTCTATATATCCACCAAGAGCCTTAGACATTATCTTATTTATATTTTATTACATTTCTTTCTTTGGGCTAAGATATTTTGTTTTTATAAAGCTTCTTAGCAATAACTCTGCTGATTTATTTTTGCAATTGCATTTATAGTCATGGGACAATCTTACTGCATCTGTTTTATATCTAGGAACATACGTTTGACTTATTTTGAGTTGCTGACGTGATATTTGATACTTACACTACTGCCGTGTAATGTCTTTCTATGGGAAGAGATATATCTGAGGTGTACTGACACATTATCCGGGACACATTTACATCCATATCTACTGTTTTAGATGTATTAGGCACACTGGTGGATGCCGGTGAAAATACTGTGCAGTGTTTCGATTGGAGTTTCCCTCCAGTAATTCTTCATTCTTGTGTTCTTCACCCAAACAAGAAAATATTTGTAAGAATATATTGTCTGGTGTGGTGTGTGTGTGAAGGTTTAAATATTTTCAGACGGTTTGCTAAATTCCAGGTATATATATATATATATATATATATATATATATATATATATATATATATATATAAACATTATTAACAAGATTAACATATGTATTTCTTGGCACACGCTCTTTTTATATATATATATATATATATATATATATATATATATATATATAGGATCGTGTACCAAGAAATACATATATTAATCTTCATTTGATTGTTTAGAAACAGGTACTTTTCTTAACGCTAGATGGCAGTGTTGGAGCATTGTATGTAAAAAAGTTACAACCTTAAGCAAAATAACCTGAGGCCAAATAATAAAAATATTAATAATGATAATAATAATAATATTCATCATCATTCATATAAATATATAGAAGAAAAATCATTTTACACAAGGCAGGAAATAAAATAATATTAAACATGTATTATGCAAAGCTGGCAAACCACACAAATGGGCTTGAATGTAAATATTTTAGTTTCAGTAATTATACAAATTCTTATAAACCACAGCAGGGAAAACTATTTTAACAAGTTCAAAGTTTTTGACATTTTAAATGTGAAGAAAAATACAAATTTAAACAATTTGGCATTTAACTGGAAAACACCAGCACAAGAAATGGCGGAGAGATTCAGAAAAGGGTGCAGCATAGCTGAGGGGGGTCTTCAGTAGCAGTATGAATTGGTAGTTTCATACCAATAATGGCAGCTCAAAGTGTTCAACAGAGGAAATACAGGGCAGATGGAAAACTCCCAACCACTTTAGACCATATAGTTTCATATTTCTGAACGGTTGTGTTTTACCATGCATAGGAAAGTACAGTGACTTTCAAAAGCATTCAGACCATTCCTACGGTGTCCCATTTTGTGAAGTTACAAAATGATGCATTCATATTTTTGAAACCTAATATTTGACTCACAAATTCAATGCTCAAACGGAAGACTTCTAAGTCACAGTAAACACAGTAAAGTTAAAGTAAACATCAAAAACTAAAAAATGAAATGTTGTTTGCATAAATATTCAGACCTGTTAACTCAATATTTGGTGGCAGCCCCTTTGACAATTACAACTGCAATATTTGGGTGTAAGTCTCTACCAAAGTTGCACACCAGCTTGGTGCAATGTTTGCCCCTTCTCTCAAGTTGCTTGGAAATCACTTATGGACAATAGTTTTCAAGTCCTTCCACTGATTCTCCATAGGATTCAAGTCAGGGCTTTGACTGGGGCACTTGAGGACATTCACTTTCTTATTCTTTAGCTGCTCCGGTGTAGCTTTGGTCTTGTGCTGTGGATTATTGTGCTGCTAAAAGGGGAATTTCTGCCTAAGTTTTAAGTCTTTAGCAGACTGTTTTTCCTCTGGTCTTTGCCTCTACTTTTTCTTCAATCACAAGCTTTCCAGTCCCTGCTTAGGAGAAGCTTCCCTATAGCATGATGCTGCACCACCAGGCTGGACTGTAGGGATGGTGTCGACTCAGAGATGTGCTGTGTTGGGTCTGCCCCAAACATAGCACTTGGCATTTAGACTGAAAATTTCCAATTTGGTCTTGTCTCACCACAGAATCTTCAGGTGCTTTATTGCAAACTCCATGTGGGCTTTCAGATGGCATACGTTTTAGTAATTACTTCCTTCTTGCCACCTCGTCATGCATTTTCTCCCATCTCAGCCATTGAACTCTGTAGATCTTTAAAAGTATCCGTTGGCCTCACAGTGGCATCCCTCACCAGTTTCCTCGTTGCATGGCGCTCAGTTTAGAGGGACGGCCTGATCTAGGCAGAGTCTGGGTGCTACAATGCACCTTCCATTTCTTGATTAAGTAGACTGTGCTCCCGGGGATATTCAGAGACTTCAATATTTTTTTGTACCCATCTCGTGATCTTTGCTTTTCAATTACTTTATCCCTGATTTGCTTTGGAAGCTCCTTGGCCTTCAGGGTTGAGTCATTGCTTGAAATTCACGACCTGACCAAGGAACCTCACAGAGTCAACTGTTTTTATTCTGAAATCATGAGATCCACTATTATTGCACACAGACGGAGACAATTCAACTAATTGTGCATCTCATTAAGGTAATTTTGTGCACCTGAATTAATTTAGGTTTGCCACAGCAAAGGGTTAGAATACTTACGCAATCATGATGTTTCAATTTGTATTTCATATTAATCAATTGCTTACTTTTAGTTTTTATTTTAAATGTGTGGAGTATGTTGTGTATGTAACACATTCATTTCTACTTCGAAGTGCCATGATTGCAAGCAAATTACAAACCTGCACCTTATTTTTGTTTCTGTTGATTTCTGATGTTGTTTTCAAACATGGAGAAGAGGGTTTTAGGAGCTGTTTGTTCTAGCCATATTATGTAGAGTTTGCACATTGATATATTCACAAATATTTTCTCCCTGGTACATAAACAGTTCTCCAGCCATGAGTGTAATGCCTAGCATTGGCGAACTGGACACTACAGATCCATGTTATGAAAGAAGATATTTACATGAAATGCACACAAGGTGGCACAGTTTAGTAAAAACATGTAGAGTATATATATATATTCAGATTCAGTGTGTAGTGTGCTGCAGTTATCATAGCACAGTATCTAAATGTAAAACACAAACTGAGAGGATTCCTAATCTCTAAATGTTTTCGGATAACAAAAGATTTCCTCACTATCACTATAATTAAAGAAGGATATAAATGATATTGAATGAAATAAGCATTGGCAACATGTTGGTCCTTTGTTAAGCTGTTATATTACCCTGTGCAGGTATTCATTCAAATTGTCTAAGTTTATTTAAATCAATACTAATTTAGTTAACTCCTTACCATGCCTCACACACACAAATGATCTTTGTTGAAAGTCTTATAATATTACTGTCAATAAAATATTTAACATCTGAAAAAAATAGGATGTGAGACTCCCTAAGAAATATAAATATCCTAAAATTAATTGAAATTGAATATTTTGGCTGTTAAAGGTCAAATGGGAAAGTGTAACACTAATATCTCAGACCCCAGGAGTACAAACACTAACTCCAGTCCAGTGTTGCACTGCCATGTTTTCATAAGATGTGACTTACGATTCCAGCCTGTACTCTAAGCAACAATTTCAGTAAGTCATGTCAGTTTGCAAAGTACAGTTAGTAGTATTAGAATTTAAAGGAGAAATTATATTTCACTATCTCACTGTTTTGAGTTGTATCACCTTCTGCTAAATATTGTTTTCCAAGTTACATTTCCGATGAATGAATATGAAAACATATCTGTCTTGAGAACTACAGTCCAGTGTGTCGCTACTGAGAGATGTCAGGTGCCCCTTGCGCTCCGTTAGTTAGTTAATGTCACTGTGGATCTTTCAGAATAGTTCTGAGACAGTGTGGCCACAGCAGAAGTGATACGTTGGGACCAGGCCTCTTTGTTGGTCCCCTTGCATGATGGCGTTGGCCTGGGAGCTTTGGCTGACAGCTATCTTGGCTTCATAGTGCATCACAACCCGGCAATACTGGTGTCCTCCACTTTCAGCCATATTGTCCCTGTGCCATGTCTATAGCGTTACTCCAGTTCAACAACAGCTGCTTTGGCAACTGAATTGGACACTGTAGCTAGCATCGCCTATTACACACAAACTCAGGTTTCTTTCTTTTTTGTATCATACATATTACAGTACACATATAGGAAAAAAGAGAGAACCAAACATGCACATGTCAGGAAGCTGAGAACCAGGCTGTCCTGGCTCAGTAACATTATGGTTTGAACCATGTGAAACCATGCACAATCCCTTCAATTTCATTGGTTGAGAATGTTCTATAGTAGATTAGGTCAGAGGTTCAAACCCACATCCTTAGCATGGGTTCCTCGAGGCTTTGGGAGAAGATGAAAAAAAAAAACTTTTAAGATTCCCTGTTACGCAGATATCTGTTTTGCCATGTGGTGTGGATTTCATTTGATCTCATTAAAGCTTATGTTGACCCTCCTCACTATTAATGCATGAGACACAGCGAAGGCATACGGAACTGCGCACAGTCTGTTTGAACTCTCTCTTGGACTTGCCTTTGAGAGAGATTCAGAGAGAAATTGGGAAAGTCTTGTGGGGTTATGATCTGTACATATGTTGTCAAATTAATTTGTTGGGAAAGGTTGTGAGACATTTCCTGTCCCCTACTAGACCTATACAAGTGTTTAACATGACTGATCAATGTCTGTCAGTAAAGAAAATATGTTTTCAGATAGCAACCACCAGCTGCAGATAGGTTAGGATGAATCAAGCCAACAGACATGTATTGTGTTGCGACCATATTCAGAAACATCTAACTGCACCAAACCCACCAAACCTTGTACACTAGACAAATCGCACCCACACGGCATCCAGCAA
The DNA here is from genome assembly GCF_036373705.1 of Amia ocellicauda. Classification (NCBI taxonomy): domain Eukaryota; kingdom Metazoa; phylum Chordata; class Actinopteri; order Amiiformes; family Amiidae; genus Amia; species Amia ocellicauda. Next base: position 13,213,985 of record NC_089864.1, read on the forward strand.
TGAGCCACAAGATGCACAATACACTCCAGCTAATTCCATATGATTTATAATATTCCATTACTGACCATTCTGCAAGGAGATTGTCCAAAAATATTAATTGCTAAAGCTAATACATGTTTGTTCTGTAACATTGTTTCTAAAGCAGACATCTTGAAATGAGGAAGCTTGCATGGTAAGTGGCACCGGAGCCCCAGTAGTAGGGATGTAACTGCATTATTAAGTGTTCTTTTTCTACTGACAAACTCATAACTGAACTCAAAAATAAATAAATACATATATAAATATAATTGGTCAAATCTGTTTTTTTCCAGACATCAATACCAGTACATACCAGTAGGGTGTCACTGTAACCTTGCTTAAAGCATGGACAGCTCCCAGTATTTCTTCAGAAGAATCTCATGCGAAACAAACAAAACAAATGCACATCACAGCCTGGGAGCTGCGGCGGTCCTGTGCTGTAACCTAGCCTATCTTCTATCTGAAACCCGTGTGTATTATTTATGAAACATGCATGATTCTCTGATGCTGCTGCAGATGAAATATAATTGAGATATATAATGAAAATGGCCTTTGCGGTGAAAGTAGAATTTAATGTGTTTATTCTTCAGCAAATTCAATCGCTGTACGTATCTGGATGGTCGTACGGCTGGGATATTTGCTGCCTAGGTGTTCTGTTGCTGTTGCAGATGGCAGCTGCTACAGGCTGCAGCACTGCAGTCTTGCAATGGGAGGGGATGGGTGTTTGCTGTATGCAGTACTATAAGGCTTCTGCAAAGTTTAGTGAGTTTAAACATGTAAGCAGAACTCAGAATACTGTTCTCTTTTGGTTTACAGGATACAGAAGAGAAGCAATTTCAGCGTAACTGCCATTTCCTCACTTCCTCACACAAAGTAAATCCACAAAGAAAATAATGTTTTGTGCAAGATAATATGGTTTCTGTTCATGACTAAAGGAGACTTTTCCTGTAACAACATGAAGATGAAAAGCATCCACGTTTGTGTGCAAGGATGAGGTTTCAAAAGCACAAGCCACAAGGGGATATCTGGGGTTCGTCTGCCTTGGAAATACACCAAACTGTATCGTTGCTTATCTTTCAAGATGCATCAACTCATTTGTGACCAGAAAAGAAGAAAGAAGCAGACCTTAGTGACAACGTTTATGTGATACATGAAAAATTAAATGTGCTATGTGACGTATGTGTAATGTTACACGGCTCTTGGACACACACACACACAAAGATATGTACCTTTATGTTCATTCTGGAAAAAGGTTCATATGCAATAGAAAAAAGCTAAATCTGAACTTTAAGGGAAATATTTACAATATATTCTGTACTTAATTTGCATATCATGTGCTATACCAAAACATATTGCATGCTTGGAAACCAGGGCATTCAAACAGGTACAAATTATAATGCTTTTGTTCTGTGTCAGCAGTTTAAAACTGCTCTAATATTGTTTGTCTACCTTGTGGGAACAATTGAGGGTTCACTGACAGATATCAGCTCTAACACTGTTCAACTAGTGAAGTTAAAGTTATTAAATCTATATTTTTTTAAGTATCATATATGTTTTATATAAAGGGATCGGTTAAACTGGTGACTTATTTTTAGATTTTTAATATTTTGCTGTGTGATTAAGTGTTTTTATTTTGCCTTTATAAAAAAAGAAATCAGTACAAAAGGGTTAACATACTTTAAAACAGCTTCCTGTTAACACTAAAATATTTTCTTCAGCAAAATGTTGGTGCAGAGAAATGCAGTCCATTGACTCACTGTAGGTTTTTGATGAGTTCTATGTTGTTTGTTTAGTTTGTTTTTTAACAGGATAATGTATCACTGTAATTAAAGGCATCTACCTCAGTGTCCTCATTTCCATATTGAAATCAGCTTTAATGCCTGGTCATGTATGAACAATGTTGTGTTAATATATGAGTGATATTTTTTGTTGTTATTTTGTTGTTGTTGTTACGTAAACAAACTAGATTGATCTCTTAGAAACATTAAGCTTTCGCAAAAGTTTCACCAAACAATAGCCCTCAAACCGTACATAAATGAAATATAACTTATATGCATTTATTTTTACATTAAAGTGTACATCTTAAAGTTGTACAGGCAAGTATATGGCAGAGCACTAGGAAAATGTATGCTGTATGCAGCATGGTATCAAGATCTGATTAAATGTGTCTCAGTGCATTGCCCCTGATTCACTAATCAGACAGGAATGAACAACACAATGGCAAATGTACAGTGTCAACAAACACAAGGACACACAACAACCTTCATTGTATGTTTCAATATTTTGTCAATATTGTGTAATTAAATCAAAGCCCTGATTCCTAACATACATTTCTTTGATAAGTGCCACCTTAGTAAGACTTTCTTCACTCTTGTGAATAAAATAAGATACATGCTATTAAAACAAAGGTGAAGTATACTTAGATTTTCAAGATGGATGTAAAACAGTTGACTGATGTTGTCCAAAGAAGTCATATTTGATTTACATATTAGGATTTAGTGGCAACACCTTTTAGGTGAGAAATAATTCAAACTCATGTATACTGTTGGTATTTGATTAAAGGAATATCACTCATGTAATAACATACAGTTTTCTTTCCACAAATTCCATTGTCACTTGCTAAACACTAAATGTTCATGACATTTCACAGCCATTTACAACCAGGGGAAAATGCACATCTGTGTTTTGCCATTAAGAAAACAAATAAACTCCAAATAAACCCCCTGACTAAGAAATTGTAGGAAGAAGAGCAATATTACAGGGTGAATAGTTTTAAGTTTATACAATAAAAAACGTGTGCACTATGCACTGTACGTAAGAAATATGCATTTTATATTATTGTTATATATTTTTTTTAAATTAATATTTCTAATTTGTGGCCTATTTTTTCATAAATAAACAATTTATTATTATTTTTTACTTCTCAGTATGCTAGCTGGGTATTAAAATGTATGTTCTGCCTGAATGTGGTAATGGCTGAGGGGAAGGCACTGCAACAAATCATTCACTTCCATGAACACGTTTTTCATTCATTCTTACACCATACCAAAATAAACAGTGAAAGAATGAGTGAAAGAAATCCAGTGTTCAGGCTGGCCTTTCGTGATATTTGAATATCCTAAAGAGGTTGTCAGCAATGCCCCAGCCAGTCCATCACTCACACCCTGAAGCTCAGCTCTCTCAGAAGGATCTGAGCCGTCTATCACTCCATCACAGGAGTTTAAAGTGCACAGTGAGAGATGCAGACGTGAATGAACTATGAGATATCCCATAATACCACCCCACTCAACGCTCTTTACATCACATCTCTCTTGCAACTGCCAAGATTGCAGCATAGATAAATGAACTAACTCAATTAACACAACTAAAAGCATGGCTCTTTTAATCATCTATGTGTTGATCCAGTTCAAATTTGTTTTTTCTCCAGGAGTGTTTACATTTATATGTCTTCTGCTGTCTGTACAAACCAGCCATATTATCTACCCAGGGTTACTGTTAGATTTAGGGTTATTTATCAGGTTGTGTAGACATATGTGAATGGTCTAAGAAGCCCCTAAACAGTAGCCTATGTATTTAGGTTGATAATTGATAATGTAGCTTTTGGTTTAAAGGTTTGACTTCCATAGCTCATTGCTTTCATTCTCCAAAAGTAACATATGAACATGGAGGTACTAATAAGGCTAAAACAGTTCCTAGCATTTACAAGAAATTACCAAAATAGATCAGATTTTTCAGTGTAGCCAAAAGTTTCAACAGTTGCCGTTTTCCTGAATATATGATGTGTTGAAAGTGACGAACTTCATGTAAAATTATAAACAGTTTAAGCAGTAACACCTTTCTTTACTGAGTTTGTCTATATTATGATAGGATTTCCCTGATACCAATGTTTTATTGTCACTGCAAAAAATCATCTGTTGTGTCTGTGGTTTAAAATGCATTTCGTCTTCTCTACTCTTACACCAGCACTTTAGACGGAAGCATATTTGTTTTCCATTATATACTGTGGGTTATAAACTTCAACTTATTTTTTACCATTTTGAATTTGCCCCCAAACAAACCATATGTAAAATAACACATTTTAAGTTTATGCTAATGTGTTTCAGAATAAGGAATATATTCACTAAAGCTCATTCTGTCTTCTTTTACAGTGTAAATGAATGGGGAAATATATCAATTACCTTGAAAAAGACAGAAAATGTCAACGTTTCTAGGTATGGGTATTAGTAAGAAGCATTGCTGAAAAATCAACACATCTCATGTTTAAAAGTAAGCAATAACACATGAGAAGGAATTAATATCTGATCAGGTAAATTCATGTCAGTTTTCTCATAAAATTGTCAACTATTAGGCTATAATTATAGATTTCTATTTGAAGACATTAAACAAGATTATGAAATGTCAAACATTGTGCCTTATATTATATATGTTAAGTAAATTCTTAATTTTATTTATTCTTGTTGTAGACTATAAATCTATATTCACATCATTATCATGCAAGTGAAAACCAATTACAGATCAAGACCAACCCATGAATATTGCAGTTTCTGCTTCACATCATCCAAAAGCATTACAACCCTCATACTATAATGCATTTCTAAAATTGCACCAACATGTATTTAAATCATCTGCCTAAAAGGAATTGGAGATAGATCTTCATTACAAACGAATGTACAAGTCTTCCATGCCATATGCAAAGGTCACCCTAAGTATGTACAACATTGAATGCTTTTACATTGTCCCCCTCCCTGTTCTTGTTTTCAACACTTGTACAATTCTTGAAAAGTGGGGCAATGCAAGCACACAAACAGCTCCGGAGGTCCTACTCCTTTCATCCGGTACGTTCTTAAATCTCACAGTCTCTCTGTGTAGATGAAGGAACCTCCTGGTGCATGATCTTGCTAAGGCCATGGTTAGGAGGTGGACAACATGGACTCCTGCTAACAGGCCAGGGTGGGCGATCTGCGATGATGCTTGTTGTCCATCGCCCATGACAAGAGTGTCATCTGATTCCTGAGAGAGGAGTACCTACAGTGTCTGTTTCTGGAGCCTCGGCCATGCAAGTACTCTCAGGCCTGCACCGGCCTCCCACTGAGCTGCCTTTACTCTCAGGACAGCTGAGAATGTATACCAAATACTCACTGACACTCTTCTGTCAGGTGTGTCGAGGGTTTGTAAAGTACCTTTCTCTGCTAAATGCTGCTATGTGCCTGAGATCAAGGAAATGGTAATTATTCTAGTCTGATCAATTGCAGTGTAGATATGTGTAGTATATATGTATTGCAAGCTATGGCTATTCAGAAAGTATATTTAAAAGGACAAAAAAAAGCAGGCAGAGGTGTTGCTAGGTTGAGGGATGAGACATAACTTCCATCTGATGTACATGTTTCCTCTCCTCAATTTCCTCACTTCCTCACACATTGCCTAAGATTATTTATTATTGTCATGAATCTACACTATCTACTTTATCTCCCTCTGATAGTTTATTCATATACCTCAAATATACAATTACACATTGGCTAATTGGTATAAAAGATGGGACAGGCTCCTAATTTGTAAAATTGATTCACTAATTAGATAGTGATATAAGAAATTGTACTTATTAATTTTATGTTACAATATAAAGGGGGATATATCCCAAAACACAATAATTAATATCTACTGACTGCACATCCACTTGAATGCCACAAAAATAAATAATTTCAGACTATCAGATAAAGATTTGAGTAAGCAGGCAATATCCCGGCCTTTGCATTCCATTGTTTTTAGTTGTTGTAATTCTGTCTCAGCATTGTAATGTAGTTTTGTATCGTCATTTTAATAGTTATCGGTATTCTGCAGACAGAAAAAAAAGCTTGGTGTTTTGTGTCACAATACAATGTACTTAAGTATTGAAATATGAGGTATCTGTATTCCAGGTGAATTAAAAAAGAAAAAGAAAAACGCAACAAAAACAAACGCAAACTAGGTGTTTTTTTGACAGGTGTTTGCCTCATACCTACAAAAACATCCATTTGCTTTCCTGTGTTGAGAGCTCTTAATTGTATTAGCCGTGTTATTTATAAATGCTATAATGTAGATTAAATTAAATGGCAAAAGGTGTGTTCATATGTAGTATAATATTAAAAATAATATATACAGATATATAAAGAGAATATATATATATAAATATATAAAGATATAGTTATTATGAATTAGTTGTGACAACTTAAAATGTGGCCTTTTGTCTTACTGAGTTATTGTATACTTATGTATCTTACAAACTGTACTTATTGAACCTACCAAGGTCAAATACTTATATTTTCATTGTATAAATAAACTGTGGAAAGAAACATTACTTATTTTATTGATTTACAAAAAAAAAGGTTCCAATAAACTTTGCCAAGTCTTTGAATGAAATGACTTTGAACACCCTTCCTGCAGTTCACCTGAGAGCAACACAAACACTTCTGGCAATGTCTTTCTTGAACTACTGCTACCACCAATCACATCATGACGCCCACAGGCAGATTGGTGGCGTCACTTTCAATCTTGTTCCATTCCTCTGTCATTAGAAGAACACTTATCTTCCTCGTCCTATCACTTCTTTATTTCAGGTAGACCCTAAGGTCTTGGCTAATTTGGCAGTTTGGGTACACTCAATATAGACTAAGTAACTCAATAGCAATGGTTTCTAGTGTTTCCTTCTAGCCTGTATTAGAATCTTCCCGACAAGGGCAGAGGTAAAGGGCAGGGATACAATTCAGGGAATCAAAAGTTGCCTAATTTGTTTACAGAGGTTTCGATTACCATTTGTAACCCTTTTATCCTTTTAATCCTGCTGTCTAATCTCCCTCTAATACAACACACTAGCCCAGAGAACACTCAGGTGGTGAAGTAACCTTGTGTAGCTCACTGGTTTAACAATGGGTGAAAAAATAACCAATGTTCAATGAGAAATTTGCTTAGTAAACTTTATTTTATGTTTTCGGATCTAGGTTCTTGATTACACGGAGAGTTCTGTTTTTAAGGATCACGTTTTGTTGTAGAAAATGAACCCACAACCAGCGACTCACATTGAACAAGGAAGTGTAAACATGTTACATAATGCTAACGATACATACTTTTCAGTGAATTGTTTCACGACAGGTATGATTTCAAAGTTTTCAACTAAAATAATAACTGCAATATTGAAATAACATTCCATTGCATAATGCCATTGGAAACAAGTACTTTATCTCATCACACATCATACTGTCAAGTACCCAAAGTGTAATCTGGACAGTATAGTGGAGATGAAACCAGAGAATGGTGTAATACATACACCGATCAGCCATAACATTATGACCACTGACAGGTGAAGTGAATAACACTGATAATCTCATTATCATGGCACCTGTCAGTGGGTGGATATATACTCACCTAAAGGATTATTAGGAACACCTGTTCAATTTCTCATTAATGCAATTATCTAACCAACCAATCACATGGCAGTTGCTTCAATACATTTAGGGGTGTGGTCCTGGTCAAGACAATCTCCTGAACTCCAAACTGAATGTCTGAATGGGAAAGAAAGGTGATTTAAGCAATTTTGAGCGTGGCATGGTTGTTGGTGCCAGACGGGCCGGTCTGAGTATTTCACAATCTGCTCAGTTACTGGGATTTTCACGCACAACCATTTCTAGGGTTTACAAAGAATGGTGTGAAAAGGGAAAAACATCCAGTATGCGGCAGTCCTGTGGGCGAAAATGCCTCGTTGATGCTAGAGGTCAGAGGAGAATGGGCCGACTGATTCAAGCTGATAGAAGAGCAACTTTGACTGAAATAACCACTCGTTACAACCGAGGTATGCAGCAAAGCATTTGTGAAGCCACAACACGTACAACCTTGAGGCGGATGGGCTACAACAGCAGAAGACCCCACCGGGTACCACTCATCTCCACTACAAATAGGAAAAAGAGGCTACAATTTGCACAAGCTCACCAAAATTGGACAGTTGAAGACTGGAAAAATGTTGCCTGGTCTGATGAGTCTCGATTTCTGTTGAGACATTCACATGGTAGAGTCAGAATTTGGCGTAAACAGAATGAGAACATGGATCCATCATGCCTTGTTACCACTGTGCAGGCTGGTGGTGGTGGTGTAATGGTGTGGGGGATGTTTTCTTGGCACACTTTTGGCCCCTTAGTGCCAATTGGGCATCGTTTAAATGCCACGGCCTACCTGAGCATTGTTTCTGACCATGTCCATCCCTTTATGACCACCATGTGCCCATCCTCTGATGGCTACTTCCAGCAGGATAATGCACCATGTCACAAAGGTCGAATCATTTCAAATTGGTTTCTTGAACATGACAATGAGTTCACTGTACTAAACTGGCCCCACAGTCACCAGATCTCAACCCAATAGAGCATCTTTGGGATGTGGTGGAACGGGAGCTTCGTGCCCTGGATGTGCATCCCACAAATCTCCATCAACTGCAAGATGCTATCCTATCAATATGGGCCAACATTTCTAAAGAATGCTTTCAGCACCTTGTTGAATCAATGCCACGTAGAATTAAGGCAGTTCTGAAGGCGAAAGGGGGTCAAACACAGTATTAGTATGGTGTTCCTAATAATCCTTTAGGTGAGTGTATTAGGCAGCAAGTGAACATTTTGTCCTCAAAGTTGATGTCTTAGAAGCAGGAAAAATGGGCAAGTGTAAGGATCTGAGCGACTTTGACAAGGGCCAAATTGTGATGGCTAGACGACTGGGTCAGAGCATCTCCAAAACTGCAGCTCTTGTGGGGTGGTCCCGGTCTGCAGTGGTCAGTACCTATCAAAAGTGTCCAAGGAAGGAAAAGTGGTGAAACGGCGACTGGGCGGCCAAGGTGGTCATAATGTTATGGCTGAACGGTGTATATGCATTAATATCAAAGACACAAACACTTATAATTTCAGTGTATTAGACATTTTATTTTAATAGAAAATGTCTTGGATAGCACAAAATATTGGCTATGACCTTTAAATTCATTTTTCTCCCTTGACAACAATTATATTGTTATGCATTTGTTTTTGTTTTTGTGTTTTTTGTTTTACCTTGCTCAAAAATTCACATTATTTTCAAGTACCTCCAGATGAGATTACTATACAAACAGGAGATACACTAGTTATAATTGTATAATGTAAGAGCACTTCATTCATGAAATGTCAAACGCTACATAATTTCTAATATCGTGATTATGTAATTCATTTATGTACTTATATTTCAGAAATATGACTGTGTCATAATGAAGATTAAGTGTATGACCAAAGAAAATTAATAACAGCTCTTCACAACATTAGTTTTTTATATATATCCTCAAATATAAATGTAGCATAATAAGATAAGACACTCCAGAAATTGCTTCGCAGCTTCTATCAGGCAAGGATGCGTATTATGGTTTTATACCATTATATTCTCGTATTATGGTTTTATACCACCTCATTATTTATTCGAGGTTGGGGCTGAACACATTTACAGCAACACTGGCAATCAATTAGTAACTGTACTTATTGATCTGCAAACTACAACTGTTTTTCCTCGACGAGCTGGGGGTTTTATGAATGCCATGAACGTGAAAAGATTCATAAAATATCCAGCAGGACATTATATAAGACATCTATTTATGGCCAGCACATGATACACGTGTTCGCTCCTGCGCTATATGCAGATAGTCATGCTGCCCTTATAATGCACCCTTCTAACGTCAAGACAATTATACTGATTGGCATTATTATAATGATTATGGTCATCGTTATTATAAATATGATTGATAATAATAACAGAGCGTCTGTATAAAAAATAACATTTTTTTTGGTATGTATGTAGTAAATATTTATGAATGCAAATATGAATGTGTTTACTGAATCACTGAAAAGTAATACATCGCAAACACAATACACAGGAGGACCTGGCTTTAGGGAATCCCCTCAATGATGGCAGTGACCTAATAAGCGGCTGCAAACTGCATCTCTCTCCTCATCCCTGTCGTGCTATTTTTAGATCAAGCCCTTTCCCTGGGGGGATGGAATCTATTTTTGAAAAGATCTTGCTGTAAAGCAAACCATTCAAGAAGACCCAAAAAAGCAGGGGTGGCAATACCCTATGAAGCTATATCATCCGTAAATATCGGGTAGATGCGCTTTGTAGTCAAAATTCAATTGTGAATCGCAATAATGTAAGCGATGCACAATAATACAAAGCAGAAATACCGATTGCACGGATTAGGTGCATGTGGTTCATGTGGTTGGCTCCCCCTGCTTGTTTCGGGTTTGGTGAAGCCCATGCAGCACTCATTGATGGCATGTACGTGAGCGAGAAGCTGACGTGGAATAACATGTTGAAGATGTGTTTGGCCAGCAGACAAAAACATGCTTAGAAAACCACAGAAATCCTATCGGCCTATTCCATGAATTCAGACACACTGAATTATTTCAACGCAATGCGGAATTTGACACCTACGTATTTGTACTATGTGCCGTGAAGTGTAAGAGAAGTCCTCTATGCAGGCTGAAATGTAAAATGTTGTGAATCAACTGGAACCAGTCTTAAGCTTATTATTATTATTATTATTATTATTATTATTATTATTATTATTATTATTATTATTAAGGAAGTTGTATTCTTTTCCAGGAGATCTATGTTTAGTTGATGTGTTTCAATTAAAAATATATAATATCCTGACTATTTATTTTCTGTATCCCATCTTGATTTCATTGACTTTGAGATGTTTGTCTCAATGTCAAATCTAACAAGCAGTCAACTGGAGATAACAATAGTTGCGATTACCTGTATTTTCTCTATGGGGACACCAATAAAATGCTCAAACTGTCACACATGAATGACCATATGTAACACTGGACAGACTGAGGGAAATCTGCATGGATGTGGAAGACCATGGATTTTGCACTAGCAGGCTAGACATATTGATAGCCTGTGCACATCGAACCGTGCAATGTATGGTAAAGACAAATGGTGAGTGTGACCTGAAAGCCATTATCAGGTGATCAATCACTGTCGGAGTCTAGAGCACAACAGTTGCACAAGAATTACAAGGCAGGGCAGCTGCCTATGAACCAACGATCAAGTGTTTAAAATCACAGAGACAGGTGAAATGATGGAAAGGACAGTGGGGTACAGAGAAGTGGGGGCGCATACTGCAGAGACATGAGTCCTGCTGCACACTTTTTGATGGGAGAGACTGGGTGTGAAAAAATGCTCCAAAAAATGCTTGATTTCCCAAGAATCTAGGGCATTGCTTCAGAGGTCGCTCTGAGATGTTGTTGATGTGTTTCTTATGCATTCGATTTGGGGTATTTATTTTTGCAATGGGTAATATTAATGTTTTCCTTTTTTTAACCATCCTTTTTTATAGGTTTCCTCTTACATCCCCTCTTCTAGTTGGATATCCTATTATACTGTATGTGTTCTGTGGGATGGGCTGTTTGGCTTTTTAAGACTGTCCCTTACACACTATGTACGTATTTTTGTAACATGTATAACCATTTTCTTCTGGGTAACTAATTTCATTAGAGAAAATATGTATTGAGTAACTACAAGAAACCTGGATACTATATATGAAACCTGTTTTAAGAGCCAACATCACCTTTGTGGAAATGATGGCATGTGTGTGTCTGGATGTTGTGCTTGTACACAGGTGAGTTTTTGTGCATGTGTGTTTGTGTGTTTGTGTGTGTGTGTGTGTGCCACTGAAATACAGGCACTTCACTTAAGAAAACCCCTTTCCTGTATTCAAATCCATTAAAGACGAGATCTGAAACCACACAGCATCAATCAATTATTAAAGACAATTGGGGCAATGATTCACTCTTCTTTAGAAATGTACAGCAAGGAAAACAAAGCCACGCTTACAGCCCTACTGAAATGTTAATGCCATCGAAAAGTTATGCAAATAACCCAGCATACATTAAATTGAGATTGCTTCTCAAGATACATGCCATGCACTCGCTATTCCCTGGGAGATTATAATGACATTAGACAGCATGGGCGATAAGTGCACACATGCCAATGGCTAATATGCGATGCACTCAGAAAAGTCACAGGAAGAGGGAAATCTCAGATGGCTTATTTACATGAGCTGCTGTACACCTCACAGTTTACAGCTACTGAAACACTGTCACTTTTTATTTGCCCAATACTGGTATACAAATATATTTTAGCAGTGATATATGCTCGCAGATATTTATTTATTCATGTTCATAGATAGAACTAAACCACTGCAGTATGTCACATAACCTTATACAAGGCAGAGCGCTCTGAGCTGCAGCACCACACAGCAACTGGGAGAGTCATTTAAAAACTTGGACTGATATTTGTATGTGCTTTTGTGTGCAGCTGTGATTACAAACAGATAATGAGACAAGCGAACGAACAATGACGGCAAACCACGGCCCCTTTGCATTTCCGTTGGGCAAAATTACCCTCTCCTGTCTTCATTGTATTTCTGTAGGATTGTCCAAGTGGCTCTATAATATTGACCACTGGTGTATGTGAGTGCAAGTGCATGGATGTATGTGTATGTGTGTACTATAAATTACATGTTTAAACCCAATGCATATTACATTATGTATGTCTTTTCTCCAGTGGGTAGAATACTTCCAGCTCTAATCTGAAACGTTCGTAATCGCAAAAGAACTCCATATCTTCGGAAGGAAACTAATTTACAGTTTATGTACTACTTCTGCCATGATTAGATGTGAAAGCCCTAAGCCCTAATTAATGCTGGAGTGCACTTGCTTCAGTGGGCTAAATTATGTGGAGAAACAAAATGCAGCTTTCACTTTTGGTGAATGATGCAGTAGAAGTTGGTGGCGTGTCATGCTTTGCTGCTCAGACAGCCTAGGGTCAGTCACAAGGCTTTTATGGCAATGGTTTGCTTTTAATGTTAGCTTGTTTAAAATCAGGTTGAACTGGACAGGGATACAGAGTGTTCATTGTGCATTTTCAGTGTATATCCTGGCTGGCTTTGCCGTTGTTTGGCATTCATCATTTTAATAAGCACAATGTTGGATTTTCACTATGTTATATGTCATATATTATGTTATAGGTCAGAAGAAAATGTCCACAACAACAAGTCCTTCCTATGAAACAATTCTGTAATGCTCAAATTCTTCAGGGACTACTTGAAAAAAATAAGACCAAGGAAAGTTAAGATGAGACGGACATTGTAGAAGAATACATTAGGATAATGGCACAATCTGATTTAAGCCCTTGTAATAGGCACACGAACCTGTCAGAAGGTTCTCTCCTGTATGTTCTGATGTTAGGAATATAAACCATCTTCATTCCAAGCATCAATCTGAGTCGCACGTACTCCGAGACTAATGTTCTGTTCAAAGCTTATCTTGGCCAAACATCTATACCCAGATGTAATCATCCAAAAAGAAAGCCACTATCCTACAGCAGAACAGAAGCTGGAGTTGGCTGAGATACTTTAGGCATGTAGAAGATATTGTATACGGCTCTGAAATGGACTCCAGAAGTATGAACACAAAAGGAAGAACCATGACAACATTGGAAAGAAATCCGCAAGGTCTAATCTGGGGTATGGAGGAAAGCAGAATCTAGGACAAAAGAGCATGGCAGGACCTTTCATGAGCCTCATGTGTCACAACAAGACAATGATCAACAAGGTAGTGAGTATTACGCAGTTTGATGACAGCACTGGGGAATGCAGTGTAACCGATCAGTTACGGAAGAGTGTGCCCTTCAGAATTCTGATGACATTCTTATCGATCATTTCTTATGGGGCAGAACAAATGTTTAGATAGTCCCCCTCATACTTTCCTGAACCTACTTCACAACATCAAAGATTTGTGGTCTGAGCAGGACAAAGCAGTAGAGACTAGCATAGTCCCACGCAATACTATTGAACAGATTTGCTGCAGCCACTGATTACCTTCCTTGGGTGAGAAGATGATGTGGGGCGGACATTAATTGATCTTCAGTGCTTGTCAAACCTGAATGGGTGTGCTCAGAATAAGGGAGAAAGACTGACCAGTAAATACCCAATACATAAATCTTTAATCTCTCCTGTCGTTTCACTGAGAACGTGTTATGCTTGTCTTTGAAAAACAGGCATGGATGGGAACTCAAAAATTGTAATGGAAAGAAAGCCTTTCAAGTCTCCTGTTCTGCATGAGTAAACCAATTCATAATTAAATTGCAAAACTGCAGGAATATTAAGAACAATACCCTCTATTTTTCACATATAGATGATTATCTTGACAAGGGGACAGGCCAGTTCTGAGATGCCCATGTGCTATTAAAAGAAAAATGTCACCAAAACTCTCTGGTACACAAAAGATTGAAGAATCGATTTATGAGATGTTCAGTTTGTGGTGATGCAATTACTTCAGATGAGGGATTGTATATGTTTGGATCATAAAGTTATTATCAGGACATAGAGATTAATGTCTGTATTTGTATTCTGTCATTTGAGACATCTCAGAAAATAAATAAGGATATGCTTATGCTGTCCAGCCATGTTTTATGAATTCAATAAATGAATATTATTCAATTGATGTATACTAGAAATGAATCTGTGCTAACTGGAAAAAGAAAGCACCAATTCTCATGTCTAGCAATGTTCTACTTCTCTGTCATATGAAATTGTATGGGTTTGAGTCTGCTGCCATTTCATATAGAAAGCTATCTACAAAATCAGTACACATGCCTATTGAACCTAAAAAGAAATGTAACACAGTACCCTGATGCACTTGGCTGCTTACCTTTTACATGGACAAGTGATATTCCCACTGGTTTGGGAAGAGATATTCTCTTTGTTACACACAACAATGAAACAAAAGAATCAAGCAAGTTTACTTATTTCATATTTATGCTTTGTCACCAATGGGTTAATCATAATAAATGCTGTAAAATAAATCAAGTTTAAAACAAGCATTGTGCTGTCATTACCTTTTTCTTCCAATAAAACACTCTCAATATATTTTTAAAGCTCCTTTGTGCTGTAGGCTACTTAACATGGACTGTACGTTATGTTCTCATGTTGCCTTCACTCACAAGGAAATCACAATTTCCAAAATAATCCCAATAAGTGAATATTTTTTCCCCAAAAAACCTGCATTCTGAACATTCTAAAAATGGTTTACATGATTTTTAATATCAGAATAATGTTTCAGATCATTTGTATCTTGGGAAAAACACCAGCACTCTAATGCTCATGTTAACACACTGTGTATTTTTAACACCCCCTGCCCCCCTTGTCAATCCTCGAATTCCTTCCTTCATCCTGATCCGAAATTCTAGGTCCCCCATCATGTCACTTGATTCTATTTCAATTTATTCTCACATGAGAGGGGGCTAAAAATAGCTCCCCTCTGCTCAGAGCTGTGTGAGATCAGACTCCCCTGGCCCTCTGGCTCTGTTTGTCTTGAAGGGCGCCCATGATTGTGATGCTTTCTGATCTGGATGATATTCCACTTAAAAATAGAACAGAGGTTTCCATTCCCCACATGTGTACACAATACTGTATGTATTATATAAGCCACGCAGTCATGTATTTGTGAATGAGGTCGAGTTATTCACAAGCCCTTGAATGTGCTCCCTTCAATCGAATACCTCGGCTTAACCTCCGTGATACTCAGAGATGCAGTGCTATCAGGTAGATTTATTAACCTTCACATCTGGAAGGAATTCGATTCTTCGATGGAAGGTTATTGGTTTTACAATGTCGTTTTCAATGCTATGTGTTTTAGAGCAGGTTGCCAGGTTTGCATCTTGATTGCCTAGGTGTCAATAAAACATCCACAATAGCAGATAAACAAGATGTCACTCGACTGGATTTGAGTTTAGGTGACAAAAACACGCTTGTCCTGATACTTTAAGAAGCTGTAGCAGTGATGGTCACGTTATAATGAGATGTAAGAGCTCAGTAAGTAAGTGGTGATTGTACTGGTAAGTGTCTAAGATAACAAACGATGAAAACTTCATAACTTCAATGAGACATATCAGCATCTAAGACACCACTGTAAAAGAACCATTTACAAAATATGTCTGAATGAGTTAAGTGTGCAGTTTCATTCCTGGGAAGAAAAGACATGTAGCTGTTAAAGAGTCTGTAATGGAGTATGACATGTATGTCAACGTACAAAGGATGAAATTTAGCAAAGCTTAAGAAACGATTCAGAATTAGTCATTTTATAAATATAGTAGTAGACCACAGTCAGTTAATGCTAACATACATTCAAAGGTTCTTAGGAGGAGACTAATTATGAATGAATCAGGCTTACTGCTACGATTGCTAGGTATTGTCTGGCTCCCTAATAGTGATGTTCTAGCTGAAGCCTGAAGAATATTACAAACTGCTCTCTGAAGCTACAGCCGAAAATTGGTCAACGTTCCAGTAAGTAGGGTCCCCAGTGTTACAGATTGTAATTTCCATACTGAGAGCTACACCAAATCAAAGCTTTGACCTACCCATCAAACATAAATTACAAACATGTCCCCTGTCACATTTTGATTTATAAGAAGTAGAAAGGGCTTCTGATAATACAATAAAACTCAAAAGGATACAGGTCTGTACTTTGCTATTCACAGGGAGGTCTATGTTTTTATTTGGTCCTGCCCTAAATTGGATTATCAAGGCACTTACTGAGGTTATGTATGAAATGTAGGTTTTAAAATAAATCCTTGTCCGTATGGAATGTCCTACTCGGAGAGACTGAGGGAACTGAACCTTCTCACCCTGGAACAGAAGAGACTATGTGGGGACTTGATTCAAGTCTTCAAAATATTACAGTACTTGTAATATTAGTCCTCTATCCCTGCTAGATTGCACTTCACAGTTTTATTATGCTTCTCACGTTTTTGATTGTTTTCTTCCTTGCTCCCTTTCCTGTAGCCCTTGACTGTGACCCTACATCTTGACAGCACTTAGCTTTCAACGTCCAGGATGTAGGAAATCGCTTACTGTACTTGTGTAAATTGTAAATTGGAATTTGTAAAATGTATTATTTTGAATTGCTATGTTTTAGCTAAATTTAATTTGTAATGATTGATGCCTTGTACTTAACTGTATTTTTGCACTTATGTTGTAAGTCACCCTGGATAAGGGCGTCTGCCAAGAAATAAAAATAATAATAATAATAATAATGAAGGGCATCGACCACATGAAACCAGAGGAGCTTTTCCAGATCAGCAGGGACACATGCACCCGGAGACACAAATGGAAATTGGGCTTCAAGGCATTCAAGACAGAAAACAGGAGACACTTCTTCACACAGAGAGGCGTCACAATCTGAACAAACTCCCCAGCGATGTGGTTGAAGCAACAATTTGGGAACATTTAAAAATAGACTGGATAGGATCCTTGGATCACTCAGTTATTAATGGACACCAAACAAGCACGATGGGGTGAATGGCCTCCTCTCGTTTGTAAACATTTCTTATGTTCTTATAATATCACAAAGCCACATAAGGTGGCATTAATGGCAAAAATAGCACAGAACTCCTCCTCAGAGAGGGAATATGCCTAGAAGATATTGCACATGTATTGAGCATCAATATTCCCCATCTGTATATGGTCATCAGTAGTGGGGTAACATCTGAATTCCCCAATGACGGCAAAAAGTGGTGAAAACATCATGAGAGATGGTTGCAGACATAGGGGGAGGGATGAGGATACAAAGAGAGCTGAAGTTCACATTAAACCTTCCACCCTGCATTGGTCGAAACTGCCCCTTCTCTTGGCTTGTGTTTCAATGTTCTATTTGTCTAACATGTTTTGGTAATTTAATCTCATGTCAATTATACGTGAAGGTCTCCTTTGAACAGAATCAGCCTCCTTGTATCACTTAACACAAGCACAGGATGCCAGAGCAGGCAGCAGCTTCTCAGCATCCTCCATCTATTGATTTACACTGGAATAAAACCTTCTTGCTGGAGATAAAGGTTGATCTATTTTTTTTTATGGTCTGCATACTAAATCTGAGAATGAAACACATGACATTGTAGGCACTGCAAAGTGTCATTCACAATGCATTCTAAGACTGGCTTTAGCACTGAATCACGAGTAAGTGACAGATTTACTCAAATCTCTCGACCTGAAGTATGGAAGCACTGTTTTTTGTCTGTACATTTATTATATGCTAGACCATTCCTGCATCATGTGTACATCAAATACAATAAACCTTTCCCTCCACCGATCTTTAAGTAAATGACCATTACCATATCACCTCAGTTCCAGAGCCCGAATGTAAGCATGTAAGGTAAGAAGGGGTCTGCTCGGTTTAGCTGATGAAATGTAAAGAGAGATCGGGTGGCTTCTGGATGTTGTTTTGTTGGACCAGAAGATGGCACCATTTCTACTGAGCCCAAACTACCCCTTGCTTTATTGATAGGAGGTACTACATGGAGACCTGTTGATTAGAAAATCAAACAAGCACTCCGTCTGTCCTGGGAATTTACACTTTTTTGAATCCAGAATAAAGTAATGGAATATTTGCCAGCTTAGCTTGTCATCCACCATTAACTGCATACAATTTGTCAAAGTATATATCTATTTGTTCTATTTTAATTAATAAACATATAATGGATATTCTGAAATATAATCTCAGATGCAAATATATATACATGCATATATGTATGTGTATGCGTAATAGATTTGCTATCCATAGTTCTCACTAAAACCTCCACACAAGAGCGGATTTAGCTGTTTTGCATTCATATCAAATACACTTTAAGGTTTCTCTATGTTCATCCAGCTGAGCAGCAAAGCACAGCCTGGTTGCCATGGAGACACATGTTCTACATGCTGAACATACAAACATGTTCACTTTCAAGCTTCACAGCTGATCAGAGAACGTCTGTTACAGTGTCTGAGTGCCACACACTAAACTGTGTCCTTCCTTCTGCTTCAACCCGGGACACTTCAGTACCCCGCCGGGCAGGTAAGTCTTTTACTGCATACCCCTCTTTCTGGCAGGGACAGCCCCAGATGACACACCTTAAAACTCCTACTGTCCATGAAGAAACTATAGTCATTACTATACTGCTCATCACATAACTTAACATTAAATACTTTAAATGTGCTTTTAAGGTCTTATGACTAACCAATAACTATCTTATTAAAATACGACATATTTTGCAGTTTTTCATGTTCTGGAGATCACATTTGAATTATTGACAGTGGTGTTTGCTAGACTAACATGTTAAATGATGCTCTTAGGCATCGCTTCTGCTCATGCTCCAACACTAGACAATGAGAAGCAGCTTTACCCTTCACAGTTGATCCACGTTGTGCAGCATGGGGCTGCTTCAAGATACTCTTCAAAGTTGAAACATCATTCCAAGCTAAACTGAAAGTATAAATATGCACCAACGATGTGGGAAATGGAATCATATGAGGGATTCGGTAATTAAGGTTATTATTCAGGGGTAATCATAAAACCTTTAAATGACAACCATGATTGTCATGTGTATTATTATACTGGGCACTGGCTGTGATCCAATCTAGGCCACTCCTCCACACTCCTTGCAGTTATACCTATAAATAAATATTTTAATTGATAAACAATTGTGTATAAATAATGTATGCATTTATTATTATTATGAAAAAATAAACAACTGAATGATGTCTTGTTAATGTATCCTGCTTGGAAGAGGAATGTACATTCTCAACATTAAATACATAAATAAATACATTTAAATAATCTCATTCATTAGGGATAGGAAGTTAATGGGTTGAAATCACCCAATAACTCCCTTCCTTTGCCAGGTAAAGGTTAAGGAAGGAAAATCAATTAATCAATTGTGATATTTTTTTCTTTTTCTTGCTTTAAAACATGCAAGACTGAATTCTACAGGAATTACAATAATAGACAGTGCAGAACAATGGCAATGAATAGTATACACTTAGATTTGATAACATGAGTTACTACCCCTTTAAGACCCCGGATTTGATGTAAGCTCCCTTATTCTCCCCAAGGCACTGTACCTTGTTAATGACTCTGAAGCGGAGCACTAATGGACTGCAGATTGTTGCTGGGATTCATTGCTTATTGTCTGTTCTCTAGCACCGCCTGTCTGCTGTATCCATCTGTAATCTGCCAGGACCTGCTTCACTCTAGTGCTGTGACTATACTCCCAGCATCTCATATCAACAAATCAGGCAGTACTAATCAATGCAGCAACACTTCTGTACAGTCGGCTACACTGAAAAAGCCATGGGAAACAGCTTACAGTGAAGGCAATTTTCCGGTGCCATATAAAATAACAAGATGGGGACAGTTGAAGGGAATTTAATCATTCAAGTCACACAATTACATACATATAACCACATTGAATCTATCTTTAACAAAATAAAATTAAAATAATCTAGAGTGAATCTGTCTTGGCCGTGTGAATTTCAGTATCAATCCTATATAGCTGTCCTAATCAACCACTTATGTGAAATATGTACCGTGATTGTTTCTCTTTTTCTTTTTCTACAACCACAGATAAATTACTACAGCTAAATTAGAATAGCTTCCTATTATTCTGAAATGGAAACAGCTCACACACAGAGAGGAGGATGTTTAAAGTACAGTTTTTGTTTTGACAGTCAAAATACTAATACCCAGCAAAAAGGTAGGCTTACTGAATTAATGAGCACAAAGGCTGCAGGGAGAAAAGAGGTAAAAGGTAAATTAAGACTCTTTAAAGTAGTGTGGGGCTGTTGGAGGAGGGGCCAAAAGTGCAGTATTGATTGATGCATAAGAGCAGAACAGGAGAGCACACTGTGTAAATGTACTACAATTACCTTTTCGATCACTCACTTGTTGGTTAAAAACAAGCTCTGGCTGGACAGTGCATTGGATGGGGCTCCTTTATAAAGAAGTGGATTTACTGGCACGGGTCAATCAAAAGACAGCAGCGAAGTATGCTGTCCATGGTGCTGAAATACTCCTATTTTATTACTTATTTCATTTTCTCTGTAGGACAGTGAATTACATTGAGATACAAAGGATGATTCTACTTCTATAATTAACTGCACCATGACTTGATAGGATCATTTGAAAGAACATATAGGTCTGTCATATTTAACAGAAGAAAATATCAAAAATGGATTCATTTTACATTTTATCATCTTCCAAATGGCAATCACGTCTTATATCATAGAATCGAGGAACATTACCCAATTATAAAACCAGACACAATGATCTTCTGGGGAAATAATGTTCCTATTCCAGACTTGGAAAGGACATAGAAGAATTTGTTTCTGTTGTATTTGTAATTGTCTTCAACTGGCAAAATAACCTGATATAAGGTTCATCACACCTAATCCCTGAAGTCCTCTAGTAATTACTGCACATTTTTAAAGGGGTACTTCTAATCTATACTGTCTGTTTGTGCATGGTCTATATTTCTGAATTTAATTTGTATTGCTATTCATTATTATAATATTTAAGAACCATGGGATAATTAGTCAGCTTAATGGAATGTAATACTTTATCTGTATAAAGTAATTGGATTTATTACATCTTACAAAGATTAATTCTGACCTTACAAATTAAAAAGGTCTGTATGTGGTCTTGGGCTTCTAAAGCTCTAGGTATTGCACACATACTCTCTCTCTCTCTCTGTCACACACACACACACACACAACTCTTAGATTACCAGAGGTCAGGAGGTGTTCAAAGGCATACACAGACAATCTGCAACCTGTTACAGCCTGGTCCAACCAGTGTGGCATGGGAATTTGAGCTCACGATGTTTGTGTGTTAGTTGGCAGCCTGGTCACATGTATGACCTTCCATAACATTGCATACACTTTATGTTCCACAGTGTATATTGTGCAGAAGTGGCAGTCCAAAGCACATGACAGAGTGTAGAGTCCAGAAATATTAAAAGCAGGCATGGTGAGCAGTGAAACATGGCAGACATGTACCAGATGTCTGGTCTAAAAGTGAGCACCCTGGAGACCAACAACTGTAGTGTGTCTACTGTCTGTTGAAAAGTGTATGCTTATGGCAGGGCACCCAGCAAGAGGCCATTTATCAAGTGTAACTAGAAACTGTGCAGTGGGGCTCTGAGAGGATGGCACAGTAGTCCTCCAACCACCTATCAAGAGATGGTGCAGAGTTTTGGTTCTAGGACTGCCAAAGTAAAAACACACACACACACACACACACATTATATATATATATATATATATATATATATATATATATATATATATATATATATATATATATATATATAATGTTTCCATTCTTTTCAATAGTTCAAGAGATAAAAAAAGACATAGAAGACTACATTAAAGACGGGAAGAGGAAATAATCAACTTTGCAGGCGTGACATGGGAAGGGGAAGCTATAGATATCAGGAAGTGGAAACATCTTGAGGAGGCCTTCATCCAGCAGTGGTTCAATATATTGTGATCATGATGATGATTTTATAAATAATAGCATATCATATAATATATAATATTATATATAATGTTTGCATAATTGGATGGGTATTCACATTCACAGATTAACTTAAACCAAATGCATTGTCTGCTGCATTTGCAAACAGATAATCAGTTTAATTAATGTTAATTAATATTAAATGTATTATTTTATTTTATTTCGGACAAATAATTGTTTAATGCACGTATTATTCCATTATTCAGCCCTTCTGTCCAGATAGGCACAA
This sequence comes from Amia ocellicauda, assembly GCF_036373705.1. Lineage (NCBI taxonomy): Eukaryota > Metazoa > Chordata > Actinopteri > Amiiformes > Amiidae > Amia > Amia ocellicauda. Next base: position 13,236,659 of record NC_089864.1, read on the forward strand.
ACACATAAGAATAGCCTATGTACTAACACAATAAAACAAAAACCTTATTATTTCAGAACTATGATCTATATTTATTTGTGTATAATGTTATAACTGATCTGTTGATCAAGTAATTACAGAGAAAGTGTTACATAATTGCTGGTAAACAAAATGAGAATAACATTAAAAAAACAAAAACAAAAATGAAATATTATACTACTACACTATCATAGGAAGAAAATTATTTGTGGGGATGGTAAACACTGCAGCCCTTTGATATGTAATTATATAAAGAATATAAATATAAACTCAATTATATATTTAATTTTGAACTGGGTAATATATGTTTTTAAATAATAAATTGTGGGCTGAATACAAGCTGTAGATACATTGTAATCCTCTCAATAAATCAATAATAAAGATGTGTATTACCCTGCCTAAATACTTCAAGAACTATCCATTATTCTATTTTTCGTTTAAATCAATTAGTCACATTACTTATGTAATTGTTACATATACCAATGTTACCAATATCGCCAACCGCATTCTTCTATACAATCAAATTTTTACAGCAGTGCTGGCTTGTACTATACTATGTTGTTTTTATGGTGTATAATGCACTTGTGGCAACGTGTGTTAGCACAGCCTGTCTGCATTGCGTCTAATCCCCCCCTCCCTGTACCCTCCTCCCTCCCCCTTTCTCCCTCTCTCTCTCCCTCTCTCTCTAGCTCTCTCATCACTTTATATGTGAAATCATGCAATAGGCTTTACCATTATACATGCGTCTTTTTTTCTCCATTGAATCCCCCCTTTTCTTTAAATCATTTTCGTTCACCTTCATATGTTGAGATACCCGTGCACCTTGGGACGTTCGTATCTTATTTGCAACAAAAAGGAAAAGCTCTCCAATTTCTGCTGATGCTGCAACGTGAAGAAATGGCTAGAGTTCGCTTATTGCCCCTTAATGTATTCAGCCTTCCCAATCGCACCATCATCATTTCTCTTGCTGTATAGGACATTATGCTAAAATGGTGCAGCTGGGCTGAGGTCAATAGATCCACTGGATTTCTTGTTTGTTTTTGTATCGCACTCTTGCTCGCTTTTCTCTCTCCCTCTTTTCATCTATATCTCTCGCTGTGTCTCAAACCAATATGATGTTATATTGCCTGTGCAGAGACTTAATCCATCAGGACCTGCACCTTTTTAGGAAGCTTGGTTTCTCCGATCAACGTTAGAAATTAATGACACGAAAATGCCGTGGACGTATGCTAAGACAATATAGTCTATTAATATTTCAGGCAACCTCATAGACAACGCACTGTAAAGTGATAGCCGTATTAAAACAAAGCAGGGAGTGCAAAGTTATAGCTGTGGCTTTCGGTGTTCACGGACTGGACGCATTCCTACACAGTTTCTCACAAGATTACCTGCAGGTAAGGTGTATTCAGGCTAATACTACTACTGCTAATCATAATAATATCACATATCATGATGTTACAATGGCATTCAGTACGCATTTGTGGGTTCTAGATCTATGCTACCCTGAAGCCCCTATTGGGGATGCAGCTGTTTGGCTAAAATAAAATCTTAGCATAGGCTATGCGGGATTTCGTGTAAAGAGTGTGGGTGGGCTATAGACTGAAACTTGTACAATGCTGCATGCAGTAAAAACTGAGCGTGCCTGTTTTCTGTGCACAGTGTTGGATTGGAAAGGTTTTTTAAATGTTTTATTTTCGATATTTTGTATTCCGCAGCATCCATCGACTGTACAGTTTACGCCTTGGCCACCTTAGGTCTACAGCATAAAAAACAGAGGCAGCTGAAACTGCTGAGCTGGCAAACATCTCTTCAGTGCGATCAATTTTTCCCCTCTAACTGTGTGACAGGAGCAGCAGCAAAAGCAGCAGCAGAGAGAAGCAATGGTCGAGTCAGCGAGAAAAGCAGGGGGACCGCACTGAAGCACAACAAGCTATCCCCTCATAGGGGGACCCACCAATAAAGGAGACCATTGAAGAAGACAATAATTAAAAAAAAAAGACAAAACCCGCATATTTTGCAGTGTAAAAAACTCGACAGCCAGGATGACAGTTGTGGCAGGAGATAACATGGATGAGACCTCTGCTTTGCCCGGGCACCCTCAAGATAGCTACCCACCCGACCACGATGACCACGAATGCTGCGAGAGGGTGGTCATCAATATAGCCGGGCTGCGCTTTGAGACTCAATTAAAAACACTCGCCCAGTTTCCCAACACATTGCTGGGTAACCCCAAGAAGAGGATGCGGTACTTTGATCCCTTGAGAAATGAGTATTTCTTCGACAGAAACCGTCCCAGTTTCGACGCCATCCTCTATTACTACCAATCGGGAGGCCGGTTGAGGAGACCGGTTAATGTACCTTTGGATATGTTTTCGGAAGAGATCAAGTTTTATGAGCTCGGGGAGGAGGCAATGGAGAAATTTCGTGAGGATGAGGGTTTCATCAGGGAGGAAGAGCGCCCTTTGCCCGAGAAGGAATTTCAACGCCAAATCTGGCTCTTGTTTGAGCACCCGGAGAGCTCTGGACCAGCCAGGGGGATTGCTATTGTGTCTGTCATGGTGATCCTGATTTCGATTGTGATATTTTGTTTGGAGACTTTACCAGAACTTAAAGACGACCCTGCAGGGAGGATACACATTGTTGGGAATAGCACCTACTATATCAAACCAAATATCTTCACCGACCCTTTCTTCATTGTGGAGACGCTCTGCATCATCTGGTTCTCCTTTGAGCTGGTAGTTCGTTTTTTCGCCTGTCCCAGCAAAGCAGACTTCTTTAAGAACATTATGAACTTTATTGATATCGTGGCCATCATCCCCTATTTCATCACCCTGGGCACCGAGATGGCAGAAGAGCAAGATGGCAAAGGCGAGCAGAAAGGCGAGCAGGCGACGTCTCTAGCAATCCTCAGGGTAATCCGTCTGGTCAGGGTTTTCAGGATCTTCAAGCTCTCCAGACACTCCAAGGGACTGCAGATCCTGGGGCAGACTCTCAAAGCCAGTATGCGGGAGCTGGGACTGTTAATTTTCTTCCTTTTCATCGGTGTCATCTTGTTCTCCAGCGCGGTGTACTTTGCAGAAGCCGAGGAGAAGGAGTCCTACTTCTCCAGCATCCCAGATGCGTTCTGGTGGGCGGTGGTGTCTATGACAACTGTGGGGTATGGGGACATGTATCCTGTGACAATTGGGGGCAAAATCGTGGGGTCCTTGTGTGCCATTGCCGGAGTGCTAACGATTGCATTGCCCGTTCCTGTGATTGTCTCCAACTTTAATTACTTCTATCACAGGGAGACGGAAGGGGAAGAGCAGGCACAGTTGTTGCACGTCAGTAACCCCAACATCGCGTCTGAGACCAACTCCAGCCGCCGCAGCTCGTCAACTGTCAGCAAGTCAGAGTACATGGAAATCGATGAGGATATGAACAACAGCATAGACAATTTTAGAGAGGCAAACCTCAGAACTGGCAACTGCACCGTAGCCAACCAAAACTGTGTGAATAAAAGCAAGCTGCTAACTGATGTTTAGAAGAGAAATCAGTAGCAGCTCCGGACTCAAGTGGCATGGTCACTTTGTAGATACTGTAATCATATCTGAATGCTTTATTTACCTCGTTAATGCGTTCTTGCATTGCGATTATTATGCTCAGCGATTTTAAAGAAAAGACAAAAAAATCAAACAAAAGCTTTCAGGATACGTGAAAGATAAATATTTTCATTTATTTTTAAATGGGATTCTTCAAGTTGGTATAAACAATGGGAAAATCTTTTAACTAGGTTTATTATGAGAAAATGTACAACCCTTAAGGGGGATTTCCATTATTTGCTTGTCAAAACAAAGTGATCATTTTAAGATAAGTTATGCATGGATTACAGTAAATTTCAGCAAGTTGCACAGTGCATCCAGGAAAGTGCATCAGAATCCTGAGTCCTGCTGAAACATGCAAGCATCTGCAGTTATCGATCTACTTGTTCCCTTGTGATAGGTGATGTCATTACTTGAGATCTACCGACCAGCAAAGCACCTTATCAGAAAAAAAGACTGGTCTCTTGCTGCGAATTTATGGTGTAAGAAGTAATCGTCTCCGGACATCTGCAATGCTGCTATTTTTCTGCAGATGCTGTAACTCAAATCTTACAAAATGGGTATGATGATGTTATACCCTTTTGATACAAGACAGCACAATGGAAAAAAAACAAAACAACGAAACAAGACAAAAAACAAAAAAAAACTAAAAATATAAGCATGTTCTGATACTCTTCGTTTTAATATTGGCATGCGTGAAACATTACCTCATATAATGGGAGACTTTGAGAGATTTTTTTTCTTTTCTTTTTTTCTTTTCTTTGTTTCCTCATTTGCTTTCACCAAAAGTGCACTGGTTATTTATTATTTAAATTATAAATAATTTAAAGTATTTAAGTGCTGAATGTTAAATCTTATGGGAACAGTAACTTTTGGAGATCATAGCATGTTAAAATACTCAGCATTATGGCCTATTTGACTAAGGTACTATGTATCCTAGTATATTTAATGCATGACGTCAGTATTAAACAGCTTGTTGTATCTGAGGGACTTCTGAAGACCGGATGATTTTCCTGGTTTTCGTCAGGGAAATGAGTGGGTTCATGTCCTGACTTTGTCTGAACTGTGACTGAACATATCCCAGCCCTTCTTGGGACTGCAGACTTTTAAATAATAATAATAATAATAATAATAATAATAATAATAATAATAAACAATAATAATAATAATAATAATAATAATAATAATAATAATAATAATAATAAAATCAAAACACATATACTCATAGTAAGCACTACCGGGTAAACTACATTCAATATTACTTCAGTGGTGCCATGCATGGACATTCTCTGAATGCAAAAAGTAAAATTATTATATAAATTATGCATCCATATTGTAATTGATTTTACCGTATTTATTCTTTTAAATTTTAGTTCCCCAATACATATTGCAGATAAAAATGGCAAATTACTTACGTTAGTTGCTAGTGCCTTTAACCCTCTTAACCCCTGAATCGTTGAAAGTGCCTCCATGTACAATATAAAAACTAAATTATAAGGAGAACTGGTGCAGTCCTTCTTTACCTATTTATGCACTATACTCCATCTATATATTCTTTAGAGAATGACAGTAAAAATAGTACATTCATTCAACGGTTCTGAGAACAAATGCCAGGGCTGATGGACAGTGTTATCTTCAAAGCGTCATGCATGATACAGGCAGGTCATAAGACTGCTGAACACAAAATACATGTGAGGAGTCAAGACCCAGATTTCAAATAGTTTCAATGGCAGAACGTGGAGTCCAATTCAATTTAAATGTAATTAGTAGGTTGCAGTATCTGTCATGTGCAAAGTCTTATTGACTCCTTGCATATAGGCCTAATGAACATAAACCAACGACAATAACAACAACAGAAGGAAACTGCTTAAAGTGAACGTGTTTATCATCTTCCATCCTTTTGATTTGCATTTTACCATCATAAGCCTTTTTGTTGTCTACCTCAGTGTGATCATGTGTGGCAACATAGTGCATGTGATTCCACATGGTAAAGTTTAGAAACGGGCTTCATCAGTGGTTACATTCACTCATTTGTCCTTCAGTACCCAACTTCTATTGAACCCATGGTTTATCCTGAAAATTACATTTACAGAAGCACTTATACAGCAAGTATCTACATCCCACCCAGCTACGCACAATCAAGAGATGTACGTTTGAAAGGATAACCTGAGTTGTGATTTGATGGACTTTGGCACTGCTGAAGAATGGGTTATGGAAATGGAGGGAGGAAAAACAAACAAAAAAAACTTTTGACTGCATACAACAACAGCATATCAGAAGACAACAGGGCATTTACCTGCTCATTTACAGACCTTTCATTGAACCCATAACCTGTTTGTCCGCCTCTGTGAAATTCTGAGGTTTGAAGAAAAAAAAAAAGTAAAAAGTAAAACTTTTCCTTTTAATTGACTTGGTTTCTTCACTTGATATAATCAACAAAATCAACCAAATGATATGGGAGATCTGAAAGCTGTAATCGTCCTCCAACAAATAATTCTTGTTCTTCTACTAGGATTAAACATTTCTTGAGTCACTGCACCTTAGGTTAACCAATGAGCTGGTTGTTCTGCGTGTGAGTAAGAGCAGCGCTCTGCACTGTTCCTGGCAAAGGATTCTGAAGCTGGTTTGGGGCAAATCTGTGGAAAGAATCATGTTGTAACATTTCTTTTTTTTTTACACGGTTTCAGCCACAGCGGAAAGCGAGACATTGGTTATAAAACAAAACTGATCCTGTGAAGAATAGGCATGTGTTTTTGGTAAATCAGTTGTTGAAAAAGCTCTGACCAATTGCACTACCTGGGCTTGAATGTTTTAGGGACCTGAAGGTGCACTTGAAAGTTATGTATAAAGCTGTTATATTAATGCCAGGGCAGCTATATTATTAATGGAAGCATAATTATCCCCTTTTTTATTGATTTATTATTGCTTTAAATGTTAATGAAAGGTTTAGAATGAAATATGCATCTTACAATTATGTACAAAGATATCCCTTTTTAAATAAATAAAAGCCACATTACATAACCATTTGTTCATTTACTTAATTGAGCACTGAGGTCTCCATACAACACATAAACAGAAAGATACAGCCTGCATTAAAACTTAATTAATAAAATTAAAATAAAATAGTAAGCATAGTAAAACAATGAAGTTGAGGGAAAACTAACATAAACAAACATTTATATATTTACATTTTATTATTGACTATTTTAACCCTTGTGAAAAGATTAACTGATGCCAATTCATTCTAAATGACTAGAGTTAAACAGATGGTTTATTTCCTTTGTCCTGTTTTGTCTGTTCAAATGCCATCCATGATTTTACATGAATAACACCAGTAGAGTACCCTAAATTCATGTTACTGGCGAGGAATATATACACAGCAAGGGGCAAATCAAGTCAAACAAATAACTAAACAGCCCATCTTTTATTACCTCATCCACTCTCTCCCATGCTCCCCAAAATAAAATAAATAAAAAGTAAAAAAGGAGAATCTATATATCAAATATCAGATTTACTTTTAATACGAACTTTAAACTTATTAACTAAATGTCAGCGTTTCCTTTGACACACGCAATTCAGCTCAACTACCAGATGTTATGTCCAAAAGACAAGATGAAGAAAATAGCCCTTAGCAAATGCACACATTTCCCAAAGACCTGGAAAGGCCATGAAGCTGTAGATATTCAGGTCTGTCATTCAGTTTGTGCTGAACTTCATGTTTAATTATGTTTTTGGTGCTAAGTATAAAAAACATTTAAACAAAACAAACACAAATACGAAAAACAAACAAATAAACAAACAAAAAATGTGTTCAACAGATAAAATGTTCTTTCTTTCTTATGTGAGAATATGATTTTGCTTGTAAAAAAGGCATTTCCCAAATATTCTTTAAAAAAGACTATTGTTACTGTTTTAATAAAAACAAAGTATGGTGTTATAGCCCTGCAGGATTGTGTCTTTATAGTTAAACTTTGACTGCTCACAAAAATCTATGTCATAAACTATTTTGTTATTTTATTTATTTAAAGTGAATTAAAGTAGGTTCACAACCAATTAATTTTAAATGTATGAAATAAAGAAAAGAGGGAAAAGATGGAGAAATGTATACAAAATGGGTGACATGGCAGAGCAAGGAATCTCTGGCGATTTCAACAACTTTTTAAAAACTATAAATTCCATATTATACATGCAAATCAAAAGAAGTGATCTCAAATTGTATTGTTTCATATTAACATGTATTTATGTGTGTATAAGGCTGTGTGTGTGTGTGTGTGTATATATATATATATATATATATATATATACACACACACACATACATTTGAAAACATACAAAAACAAAAAACAAATAGTTGGTATACAAAATAAAAAAGGCAGAGAAGAATTATGTCTATTGCTCAATTAAAAATAATTATTATTAAAAGCGAAGCGAAGTTTGGGGACTTTATGAAGTAAAAATATCCACCTCCTTTCTTAAACTTGACAGACTTTAATAAACATGCCATTAGAATGTGTTTTTCCTATTTTTATAGCCATGACTATTAAAACAATGGTTACTTTTAAAGTATAATTTAATAACTATGAATCTGATATCATTCCATCATTACCTTTTGATGCACATGATCAAATTACTTAAAGTACACTGTTCAAGTATGTCTGCTAATTTGTCCACAATTCTTAAATGACAATTTTAATGTAATACTCATATATACTCTGTTATTCAGATATCAACAGCATCCACTTCATAAGAATAACTGCATGGTTGAAGCTGCACTGCATGCAACTTTCCATCCAAAATTGGGCAGAGAATACAGGGATATAAGGCTGTGTCAATTGTGTAACACTTGCCCTCACTTGGATGTCTAAACATTTACAAAAATTCCTCTTTAACTCACCACACTGTTATTATTTAAATACAGAACACATCTAGAATGTTTCATTATTTATTTTTCTTGACTTATCTTATTGAACTACAAAGTTATAAATTCCTTCCTGATTTTGTATTAAGACTTTTTATGCCTTTTTTCCTGATGGTGACAATTGATTTAGACTCTGAAAGAGTCCATTCAAATGCAATTGAAAACCCGTATTTTCTACATACCAATCCAAGGCTACTGAAACAAGTGCATTACCAGGAAGCCTAGAGCATTTCAGCTTCAGGAAATCAGTCTCTGTTGTGTTCATGAAGAACTTGTAGGTTCTTGCACTTTCTGGGAGGATGTTGCTCATGAACTTGTATCTGTTACTTAACTTTTGTTTTCTTTTTACATTCAAGATTCTGCTTTTTAAATAAGTTTGATATATGTTGTTTAAGGCATAGTCTATGATCTATGCAAGGGTATTCTTATTAATTGTTTTTGTCACCTATATCTTCATATATAGCATCAAATTAAAGACATTTTTGATTATGATCTAATCATATGGCTTTTATGTTTTTCGCTGTATGGGGTATATTTGACATTATATCTTAAAAAAATGTTTTTCTTTAATTCTGTTCCTCTTTCCTTTCAATGCTGTCTATTATCAAAGAGCTGTGAGTCATAACTTCTATAAGCTTCTTTAATATTCAGTTTTTATACAGTGGGATGCAAATTTATTAGAACACAATTCCTCATTTATTGAACTTTGCTCATTTTCAACAGAAACATACATTTTTCATTTTTTTCTTTCTTCATGGAGGTGTTTTTGGTTTCACCATCTTCTAGGATAATTAAAGTCTGACCAATCAGCTTCTTCCAAGTTGTAATTAAAATACTGTAGTACCTCTGCAAATGCACAGTGCCAGCTACCAACTACCTTCTAAAACATGCGTCAAAAATCTTGGGGCTCCTTCCAATATAGTCATATGATACGTGAAAATACAAGAGGTATTCCAACCATTTATAGCCTGGAGTTTCAAACATACATTTTGTTTTCTGTTTTCCAGTCAACATGTGATTAATGTAATGTAGGTAGGCTAGTATAGGTGTACAGAGCCTGCAGGGTCTTCTGGTTCTCATCCCACCTGAGCTCTTTCCTATCTAATTAACTCGTTTAACACTTTTTGAAAGTTTAATGCTGTTGGTGCTTTTACAGCATTTTCCAAACCTGCTGCTTTGTGGCCCTTGTAGACTGAACTCTCCCCTCTTTGGGCTAGCAAATAATATGCCCATTCTAAATTACATAAGACAATTCTGCAATGAACAATGCAACAAGCTAAAGACATAATGTGATTGATTTGGGCATTACTGATATAAGATCTAGAGAATACAGGTTTAAATTCCTGTAACTACCCCATGCAATATGTGCAGGCTGTGCTAATAAGTTATGATAACACCACCAAGGAATACTTCAACCAATTCCATTTTCTAGAAAACCACAAACAATATTGCATTAAAATATATTATTAAATACACTCCAGTGGCTTTACCTCTTTACAGTAATATTTTAATGTATTATTGTGAGGATGCTTTATAAGACATTGAACAATTAACTTGCGATACTTAAGTTAGATTCTGTCTGTAACTTTCACAGAAAGCCGAACTTTGCTATAACTTCTCTGACACTGTAATTGACTGTTGGTATGTCTTTAAAACAGACTTCAACATGCAAAATAATTGTTTACCTACTGGTTGTATGTGCAGGGTTTTTAAGCTTCCTGAGATTGATTACAATAGGTAATACAATCTAAAGGTTAAGCAATGTTATGTGAAAATGTAATTTATATATTCTATTCCCAGTGCCATACTCATACAGCACTGTGGGTATTTGTCCTCTGATGCTCAGTGTGTCCTGGCTTTTATTAATTAAACCCTTAATTAAATTCATTTGTGACATGAATTACCTTAATTAGATTATCTTTCATTGTTTTCAGCTCCTGAGGAGATGTAATAATTAAATTGTATACAACTGTAACTTTAACGTTAAAAACTGTTTAAAAGGTGAAAATATCATCTTTCTGTATTATGAAAACCAGGACATACAGGTCCAGGGGATTCAGACCTGGGAAGTCGTGTTTTAAAATGTCAAATTGAATATACTAGGGATCTGCAACCCTGGTCCTGGAGAGTCTTTTAGTTTGATTTAATATGACGCTATTTATTCCATTAGAAAAAGTTAAGATGTTTTTGTGGTCTCTATTCCCAAATTCTCCCTAAGCTATTTCAGACTCGAGGACCAGGGCTGATGACCCCTTTGTGTTACCATTTGCGTCTATGTCCTGATTTTTCTCTAAGCATCTCAAATTAATTGCATATGTGGCATATTAAACTGACCAGTAAAAAAAAGACAATCATTAATTTGCTTAGATTGTAATTTACCAGGATATAGAGATAAGATCAAAACTACAGAATGTTGGGTGTTCTAATACATTTGCACAATACTGTATTTTCAATCTCTTCAATAACGTGGATCTTGAGTTCACTGAATTCTGAAATTCCATTAATACTTTTATAACTAACCATTTCTTAATTACAGATCAGCTGAGGGTTTGAGACCAGGACGTTATTATTCAATATCCATGATGCTTAATGCTTAAATAAAGATAAAACTACATGCTTTAAATTTTATCCTTGTGCCTCTGTGAAGAATCCATTATCGAAAATCATCTGTTTTTCACAATAAAAGAGCCATACACTATAGAACAGCAGTGTTTCCTTCTCGTTTGCAAATACATTTGCAGATATAATGTTCCTACTCTTTCCTTACAGCACAGCACAGTGAAATTCTGCCAATAGTTCAATTATTTGTTTATTATTATTATTTTACTATTGACTGTACTATCCCAGCTACTGTAAAATGTTACATTAATGTAAATGGTGACACAGATCACATATGTACAGTAGATCATACCATTGCAATTCAATAAACAGATAAATTGCAGGATAGAACACCACCTACTTAAAAAAGAGCCCTTAGTCAAACTAAATCAAATGCTTGCATGTTTAAATCAGGAAGTGGCCAATTTAAAAGTCCTCTTTCATCCAAGTTATTTTTAAAGATGAGGCACATGCTTTGATAGACACGTCTGGACTCTAAAACTGAAAACCCAACTGAGGCCTAACAAATTACTTAATTAATGTTTCAATAGGGAGGTGAGCCGAGTAACACTTATCCCTCCCTAGGGTGTTGGACGTGATCAATTACTTGTTAGCCTCCTTGGATACTGTGTTCTTTAACACGTGACGCATTGCGTGGCTTTAGGCCGGACAAACGGAACAAGTTGTGGCCAGTTTCTGGGGACAGCTGTGTTTCAGGAGTGTAAAATGCAGTCATCATGAGTAATACTGTGTGAAAGTGTGAGTCACTTTAGAATCTGTAAATATTTCAACGTTAGGAATAAAATTACATGGCCATTTTGCACAAGAGCTCAAATACCATCTCTCTGCAGGAGCTGGATGAGAGCATTAGACCAAACCTTTGTGGCACTACACCTTCAGATATTTCCCCTGACAGCTGCATCACTAATTAAGTTTTTTCTCTGAATGTGACATGCAAGGGAACTAAAACCCATCACAGACATCATTAGGAAACTACAAAAACTGTATCTAAAAGTTATGCTTTCTGTGTGTGGAAGTTTTTACCTTTTCTTCACCCAAACAAATAAACACAATAATAGTAATGACAATAATAATAATAATAATAATACTAATAATAAAAATAATAATAATAATAATAATAATAATAAAGCAAAAGTATAAAGTCCATTTGACTAGAAAATAGAATTTAGACATTAACAGTCCAGACTCACTCTCTATGGACAGCAAATTCAATTACCATTACAATTCATTGAGGTATTTCAAGCTACACAGTTTTGTATGTTTTCTTTAATCTTAGGCATGCGTCTGGCTTGGAGCCTAGACTGTCATTCTACACATTCATTATGTTCAATGGTAAAATGTGTGTACCTATAAAAGTGATTTATTTGAATTCAAGGAAAGCTTAGACTATTTAGTAGAACAACATGAATCACACCATTTTAAACTAAATTCGACTTGTATATCTATTCCAAGTCATTGATCATACAAAATATCAATTTAGCGACAGATTCATGAATGTCAATGGCTGTTAAAATAGTCAAATCTCATTCCACACATTTTAAAAGGCCAAAATAATATTCATGTCCTATGTTCTGCAGAATCGGTACTGAAAAAGTTATTGTCTACATAGTACACTAAAATAGCAAGGCATTCAACACAGCTAGCCTGCTATGAACTGCATCATTGCAGCTGATCTCTCCATCACAGTGCTTCAGATACCAAAACTGTGCCAAAGACGTATCACTCGGGTACTCCTTTGAAATAACCTTAGCCAACTGAGAGCAGCTCTTCTGTACAAATGGCTGGCCTTAAACATGTTACTTTTTAATCTGATGTATTTGTGTTTGTACACATCCTTTTTACACCTCTGTCTAATCTATGAATTACTAAAACACTAGTGACTCTGCTCAGATAGACACTTTCAGACAACTTTCACTCAGTCTTAAGAATATTATGTTAATCATTCTAAGAAAAATCTTACAGTTCAAAGGATCAGGATGGATCCATTCAGATTTGGAAAATATCTTAATATTCTTGCAGTTTTAAACAATAGTACATAACTTTCTTCTTAACAATCCTGACTGCCAAAACACAGAAGGATTCCCTAGAAGACAAAGGGAACACCAATCTTGTATGAATAAATGAAATGTGACAACAAACAGAAAGAAGCTGAGTATGCTGATAGACTGAATCCTAAATGTTTCAGAAAAAACAGATACAGAAGCAGGAAGTGCTTCTTCCTGATAAAGCTGGTGAAGGAACCTTGGTCACATTCTGCTGGTATTTTCAGTGAACCTAAACACAGCTCTGAATAAACTGTATTGGTGCCCATGAGCAACATTAATACCAACGCAAGGTAATTGTGGCTGATCTCAGCAATAAAAATGTATTTATGTACTATATGTAACTATAAGACAGGCTAGGGAACACATTTGTGAGTGTTGTAAAATGTGCAATGAACATATAATATCATAACATTCATGCTTATATGCATTAGTAAAGTAACACAATACGTATTTGCTCACCTTAGTTAATAATATGATTATAAACCATCTCTAGCATTGTATGTATTATTGTTGTTTTATTAGTGCTGGTGTTTAAAACTATGCACGTCTGTCCTGTGGACTAAATTAATCTTGTAATTGTGATTACAAATTGTTCAGACTACTGTGTTAATCTGCTGCCCTTCTGCTACTGTAATTGACACACTTCTCTGAACACTTCACTGACTGCTGCAAGACGAAAGCCCAGAGCTACAAAAGGTTTAAATACTACTTTTGGATAATACTTTGAATGTCAATGAATGGGGTCTTTATTCTGATTTATTTACTTTACTTTTTCCACTAGGCTGGACACAGATGAAGCCCTTAATTTAGTCCTTTATCCTCAACGGTCAATCACAGAGGCATCTATCAGCACTGTGCTAGGTGGTGAGACGGTGTAACTGGACTCAGGTATAGGGAGCACACAGTGAAGGGACATCATTTCTATTAGTTTCAGGAGACAGAATTTCATGCAGCCCTATCATTTCCCTCACACACTTGCTTAACAAATCTGGAAACTATTCAAGACATTTACCATTGATCTCTTTTGAACCTATTTCATTATAGGAGAAAAACACGCTAGAAAGCATGAGAGACTTAATTTGTATTAATTTATTTAAATGTAAACATATTTACAAATTTAAATTCCAGTCCTTGCCCTTAAGATCTGCTTCCCCCAGGCAGTGTACTACTGATGGTCAGATCACACCATAAAAGGTTTGATTTTGGTTAAATTGTAAAATGATTGGTTTCCGGTTTTCAATTAAATTTGTCATACAAGATTGTCTGAATGTGTATTGCTGTATAGTACATAGTTCAGGTATTATTAAAAGAGACAACAGGAACTCTGTATTACTAACACACATCCTAAGGACCCTTTAATGTTAATACAGACACCAGGGCACTGCATTATTACCATTACTATTGGTAATAGATTCCCCTGATGCATTTTTGCCAGTAAGGGTTCATGGGTATTTGATACAAACCTGATTTTGCTGAACTGCAAAGGAAATGCTTTCAAATTACACCTTGGCAAGAGCACCTAGCTCTGCTATTGCTGGAACATTGCAGTGGAAACAGCATTTTCAACACATTTAGCAGTCCGTCATTCAGAACAGGTGAATTGGGAGTAATCGGCAAGTACATATTTTAGACATTTTAGTTTTCAGACTTTTGGACATTGTCTAGCCAGTTAAATTAAGGTCACAGTTTTTTTTATCTGGTTGTTTAAAATACCTTTCAGTCCTGAGACTATTCCCATTGGGACTGTTTCCAGAGCAGCAATCTCGTGTCAGTAGTGTAGTGACCACAGCTGTACACAGCACTGTAAACAGGATCACAAAAGGACAAAACAGTTTTAGAATGGTCTCCCTTTATCTAAAATTGATTTATCTAACCCTATGAATATTCTGTTCACCTATGCCGACATCACGGGAGTGTAAGAGTACCTTGATAAACCTATGCTAATACACACTGTATATTTTTCAATTAGCCATTCTGTGCAGGAATGTTTTGAAATGGACTTGAAACCCCCAACTGGGACAGAAATAAAAGCAGTGAAGAAGTGGTTTTATATTTTTATTTATTAAAAAAATGACATCTTAAAAAGCACAAATCTTAAAAAGCATAGCATTTGTGTTGATTTAAGTTTGAGAAAACTGCAGGGAGGGCTCTGAGTAAAGTGCATTTGAGGTTAGATGTGGGAGGAGAGCAAATGAATCAGCCTGATGCATAAAAAAAGCTTTAACTTCAAGCCTGCACGGGAACTTGCACTGAGAGTGAGATTTACTTTCATTACACATGCCATCTTTCTGATCCAGGTATGTGAAACAGCAATGTTTCAGTGATTTAGGATGAGAAACATGACATACACCTAAGCTTAACACCTCCAGAGCTGTATTCTTTTTAACATTAATTCACGAAAACTAGCTCTACGTAAAGGAAATTCAGAGCAATGTATGTTTTAAAAACAAAAGTATTTCTCTACAAAATATATTTATTTATTTGCCTAAAAAATTAAGAACTATCCGCGCGCTTAGAAACGCAAAGCTATGTAAGGCATTCCTGCTATTTAACCATTCATTTTGCTTCAATAATTGCTTAAACTGGTTTATTGATTGTTAAAATGTTCGCACAATAGCAAACAAGGCATCAAGGTGTATTATGAACCTGTGTCTCTCAAGGAAGCGAGATTGAATTAATTCACATACACACACCCCTACAGAATACAACACATACAGAATATGACTAGGTATTTGTCTTCATCCCTTTATTGATTTCTATGAGGAACATCTTTTGCATAAATATGCTTACCATATTTTGTTTGTACATCCATACCACATAAAGACTTAGATTGACTTTTGAAAACACTGTAATTTAACAGGAGCTAAAAATCAATGATTACATTACTAAGGAGGTTGAGGTTTAATGAACACTAAATCAGTTTAGTAATTTGTGCCTGGGGTTTACTGTATTTTATCAGAGACTGAGTTTTTTGATATTTCAATGTGCATAGCAACCCATGTTCAAAATAAAGTGGAAACGGTTTCTCTATTAGTGATTTTGTTATTAAGAAATGCTTAAATCCAAGATCACGTTCTCCAGATTAGTATATTTTTGTTTCTGACCTAATCTACAGCAATTGTATTTATCAAAAGAGGCATTCAAGTAAATGTTTTTATAGATGTAATCTGGGCTTATACAGCTATGATGATTATTATTAAACATCATGGTCAGACTTTACAATAAGGTACCGGTATAACTAATTAATTAATTAATACATGAATACCACACATGAATATGTCATGCACTTCATCTGAGTTCTTATGTTACTCACATGTATAACAGGGTTAGGGTTATGGTAAAAGTGGGTTCATGTGCTCAACATCAGAACTCAGATGATGTTCATGATGTATTGATGTTTAAATCCTATATATTAATTCATGAGTAATACCGGTACCTTATTGTAAAGTGTTACCAACATCATAAGCTGGGGGAGTTGATCAGTGACAATAAAAAAGTGTCAAAACAAAGATGACTTTTCATAATTGCACTGAGGAAGATGATTGAGGGGAAATAATGTTAAATCAGTTAACGTCTTGCAATAAAGATTACTTTAAAATATATATTTTCAATCGAATAATTATTATCTGAGAAGAACTGAGAAGAACACATGCTTAATGCAGAATACAGTGTGATAAAACTATGTAACACAATTTTTGTTCCTGGGTAGTAAATGTAATTTCCTAATTGCTAATGCCTCAAAAGTATAGAAAATGGCTATTATTCCCCACAAACTTTGCTTTTGTGACCAGGACAGTGATATTTTGAAATGTAACTATTTCCAATCAAAAAACAGGAGAATTTGTGTCTTTTCGTTCACATAAAGTCAGAAAAAAACAACACATGAATCCAAATTAACATGTATTTATATTAAAGTAATACAAAAATGACTACAAAAGATTTAGAAGTGAGTAGTTTTTCGAGATTTACAATTATACTGTATAAAAGATTTAGAAGTGAGTAGTTTGAGATCTCGAAAAACTACTCACTTCTAAATCTTGTGTAGTCATTTTGTAGCCATTTTGTAGCCTGCTCCAGCCTCCCCGCGGCTGGTCGGTTGACCATTCCGCTTGATCTTCTCTGATATCTCCGGACTGTCTCGACCTCTGTCAGCAGACTTTAAACCGCTCGACACATCGAAGACATCTCTCCACAACTCGACAAACAACGTCGACCTCGACCACTTTGTCGATATCGACCATCTCTCTCGATCCCTCGACCTCTCTGTTGCCATCTATATCGGATTTCCACCTTTTCTCCATCCCTTGTTGACCTCGACTAACTTGTCGACCATTCAACCACATCCATCAACCTTCGAGCCACTCTATCGACCTCTCGACCTCGATGTCATCACATCGACCCTCTATCGACCTCTGGACACCCTTGTTGACCTCTCGACTCTTGACAACCTCGACAAAAACATTGAGAGGGACAGTATCTGCACTGAGGAGTTTGGCGAAGTCCTTCTGCCTTAGGAGCTGTCGATCTACAAAGAGGCTGTGGACGAAGGGGACATAGAAACAGATCTTCTAATCGGGATGAAGCCGAAGGGTACGTTTCACCAGTGTTCCGGGTGAGATGGCAAGACGGGAAAAGGGGGCTGTGTACACTGCGCAGCTTTTACGGAGGCCACGCGCCGTAAGAGAGCCAGGAACTCCCCGGCGGACAGCTGCCACAGCAGAAGCTCCACCCGGCGCTCTTCCTTGGGCTCGGCTCTGCACGGACACCCTGCGAGTGCTTCTCGGCGAAGGCAGGACAGGCAGTGAGGGTGCAGTCCATCTCCCCCTCTCCACCTCCTCGCAGGTGCTCTCCAGGGAGGAGAGCATGCTCCCCCAGATGAAGGTCCCCGAGAGCAAGGCGATCCCATTGTAGGTTGTCTAGATGCTCCACTCCGTGGACTACTCAATGCTGCAGGAGACAGGAAGCGGAGGAAATATTATGCATATGCGACTCATGAAGGGGGGCCAGTGGGGGGCCAGCGATTGTATCAGGGTGGCCGTGGCCCCCCCTGGCCACCCCTTGGTGGCACCACTGGTGTGAGAAACAAGCCATACGACTACTTGGGGTACTTCCTGGTGCCAAAGAAGGAGGGAGTCTTCAGGCCCATTCTCGATCTGAGGGGCCTCAACATGTTTCTGAAGAATAGACCGTTCCGCATGTTGACTGTGCAGCGTATCCTCCAGTCCATCTGGTTGGGTGACTGGTTCATGTCAATGTCGCCTTCCAGGGCCAGGTGTACAAGTTCAGTGTGCTGCCGTTCAGCCTTATGCACATGCACCCATTGCAACGCTGGGTAAACGCCCACAAGCTACACCCTGCGAGACACAAACACCACCCACTAACGGTGACCTCAGCGTGCTGGCAGGCACTATCCTGGTGGAAAAATCGGAACAATCAGCACCTCTGCTCCCCCCTTTGATGCCCGCACAGATGGGAAGTCATCACCACAGACAGCTCCAGAACAGGCTGGGGTGCTGTCTGGAATGGGATAGGAGTCCAAGGAGTGTGGAGTGGCCTCTGTCAGCAGCATACATCAACATACAGAAGCTGTAGGCGGTGCGACTGGCGCTGCACCACTTTCGCTATGGCCTGGCAGACAGACACGTCCTAGTTCGGACGGACAACACATCAGTGGTGGCCTAAATCAACCACCAGGGAGGCCTACACTCCCCCACACTACATCATGTGGCACTTCTCCTGTGGGCACAAGACAGTCTCTGCTCCATACGGGCAATACACCTGCCATGCGTGTCCAATAGTGGCAGACATTCTTTCCAGGGGAGGTCCGGACAGCTCACAGTGGAGACTGAATCCTCAGGTGGAGGAGCAGATCTGTCAGAGGCTGGGACGAGCTTGGGCCGACCTCTTTGCTACACAGGCAACAACACCCACTGTCCTCTGTGGTTCTCCCTGGAGACAGGAGGCGGCCCCATGGGTGTGGACACCTTTGCTCACCCATGGCCGCAGGAACTGCTATATGCCTTCCCCCCACTGCCACTGGATAGGATTTGCCAGCAAGTTCTCCTGATCGCCCCCCGGTGGCCGAGACAATTGTGGTTTGTGACGCTGACACAGATGATCAGCGTGGACCCATGGCAGATTCCACTTCGACAGGACTTGCTGAGCCAAACAGAGGGAGTGCTGTGGCACCCCAACCCAGCAGCTGCAGTTGTGGATTTGGCCCCTGAAAGGCACCACCTGATGTCTCTGGGGCTGCCTGTTAATGTTGTGGAAATGCTGCAATCAGCCTGGGCCCTCTCCACCACGGCCCAATATACTTGGTGGTCAGCTTTCCAGAACTGGTGTCTAGAGAGACGTGTGGATCCGGTGTCGTGCCCCATATCGACAATCCTGTGCATCCTGCAACAGCTGTTTGAAGACGGGAAATCTGCATCCATGCTGAAAGTTTATCTGGCTGCCATCTCAGCATGCCATGATAAGATTGACAATGTCTCACCAGGAGCCCATTTCCTGGCAATCCAGTTTCTGAAGGGTGCGAGACGCTTGAGACCAACGATAAAGGACACGATTCCAGCCTAGGACTTAGAATTAGTGCTGCAAGGACTGAGTGGTGCTCCCTTTGAGCCCATCTTCACAATGGAGCTCCGCTTCCTGTCGCTCAAGGTAGCCTTCCTTGTAGCAATAAACTCGGCAAGGAGAATTAGTGAAATTCACGCCTGGTCTTTGGATAAAGCCTGTCTGATCTTTTCGGGAAGCAATGACAAAGTCACTCTCAGGATGAACCCAGCCTTCCTGCTCAAGGTCGTGTCAGCATTCCACATAACCAACCTATTGTCCTGGTGTCTTTCCATCCCCCTTAACATACATCGGATGAGGACAGCAGACTACACACACTCTGCCCTGTCCGGGCTTTGAAGTGCTAAATGCAGAGGACTGCGCAGAGCCGCAAATCCGACCAGCTGTTTGTCTGCTACGGTTTCACCACCAGAGGGAGGGCGTTTTCAAAACAGAAACTGGCGCACTGGGTGGTGAACGCGATCTGGCTCACCTACGAGTCTGCTAATGTTCCCATGCCTGAACATATCTCAGCACACTCAATGAAGGGACAAGCCATGTCGTTGGCTCTTTTTCATGGTGCCACTAACCTTAATCTGGGTGATCACAGGGATATGTGAATATTTGATCTGTTAACTGGTTGCATATGTCAAGATTTATCGCACAACACGAAGGGATAGAGCAAATAGGCTGACAGAAGGAAGGTTTGCAAAGTGATTTCATGCTCCCTTACAGTACAGTAGTTTATTTTGATACATGGTGTGGCTGCTGTATTTTGTCATTTATTTTGATACACTTAAAATTAAGGTATTTGGTATCTCATTTTAAAATACATTTTGATGTATCTTTGCCATCCCTGCCTACATTTGTCAATACAATTAATTTCAGTGCATAATGTAGCGCAATTACTCACCATAATACTAAATGTAAACATCGGACCATTCCGA
The DNA here is from genome assembly GCF_036373705.1 of Amia ocellicauda. Classification (NCBI taxonomy): domain Eukaryota; kingdom Metazoa; phylum Chordata; class Actinopteri; order Amiiformes; family Amiidae; genus Amia; species Amia ocellicauda. The sequence continues at coordinate 13,257,343 of NC_089864.1, forward strand.
CCTTAATCAGTTACTGTACTTATCAATAAATAAAACTATCAATGTATTTCTGATTTTGGATATTCATTCATTAATTCTGTAAACTACTATTAATATTAAAAATATTATATTTCATTTCATGTCATTGCAGAAAAGGGATTTGTTCTTAAAGTGACAGTAACCACAATGTAACAGGGTGGACAGTGACTTTGAGGACATACAGAAAATAGTCAACTAATAAAAAGTGCAGCATTTAACATAAAAATACTATACATAAGATAACATTTAATGAAGAAAATTTGAAAATTGGGAAATATTTTGAAACAATTATAATTATATTCCTAATTTTTCTCGTTGATGTTGATTGAGCAGCACTTGGGACACTGCACAAATGCCTCCCTCCACTGAAATAAAATTGTCTAAAATGTATCAAATTGACTTCGAAGTCTGTCATTATGCTTCTATTATCATGAAGGCATACACACATAGGGATCATTTTGAAATTTGAGCTAGTGCACATTTTACATACAATATTGATTGATTTACCTTGAGGACAAAAAAGAACACTTTCAGTGATATTGACCCAGCTACCAGAACCGGGACGGGCTGGTTCCCTATGGGAGGCGGATGTGAGGGTGTCTATCTGGTCAGTTACGTCTTGTATAATCTTGGTCACATAGGAGTTTATTTGGTTTGATTATATGATTGCTTTATTGGTTGTATTTGCACAAGGTTTTTATATGAGCCCGGTCACTTAATGTAATACATCTACATTGATCGGGTCATTCCACCCATCGTGCTCGTTTGGTGTCCAAAACCCTTCAGACAAGATTTATTTCTAGACACAAGAAAAAAATATTTGTGTGATTTTTCTTACACCTATCCGTTGTAGAAATAAGGCTCAAACTAATTTGAGATGAAACTTCACGTTTTTAATGACTTTATCTCATGTCCATTGCAATGGACTTTGGGTTTCAATGGTCATAGAAATATATATATATAATTAGGGGAATAATAGTCCGAATAGACCGAACAGTCGAAAATATATATAAAATGGGTAAAATCATACAAAATGGAAAGAGGGCATTACTGTATCTTCAGGCTCACCCGTCTCATTAATTTGAGTGAGAAGCACTAGATGGAGTAAGAATAGGTTCATGCAGAGAGATTCCAATGTAAACGGCCACATAAAATTGTGAAAAGTGAAATACAAACAAGTATTAAAGTGTATTCATCCTTGTTAAGCATTAGGGCTTTTTTTTTTAATATAAATATTGTGAGACATGGGGGGGGAGGGGGAGGGACGGGTGAGCTGTGACTCAAATGTTTTTGGGGGGGCGCCACCCAGAAAGTTTGGGAACCACTGATCTATGCCATCATCTCAGCTGGCACATACTTGTACTCATATGGGTTCAGGGGAGGAGTTTTTTCAAATGATGGGATCTCAGTGTTGACTTTTGCAAATGTCGCCATTTGATTTAAGCCGGCCTGGAGCTAGAACTGAGACTCTGGAGCCACTCCGGAGCCGGAGCCAGCAAACCTGGAGCATTGCCTACCCTACTGCACAGGACAACATAATTAGTGCTACGTTAACTGAAATGTTTACTACAAAATGGCACCTCGCAACAAGTTACAAGAATTGGGGCAGGATGCGCTAGAAAGGCATAAAAAGTATATCCGAGATTTTTGTAAATACAGGCTCGTTCAGTTCCGTCCCCACCCTCTCTCCCCACACACAAATAAAATGCAAGGTGTGTAATGAACTGTAAAAAAATATAAAATGAAAAATAAAAACCTTTTGAAATTCCCCTTTAAAAATCAGGTTGTGGACACATAGTTGGATGCATTTGTAATCAAACCAGTTCAAGAAAATGGAATAACAAAGATGGAAAACAAGAACCACAATATATATATATTTTACTCTTTTATTCGAGATTTGATTCCCCATTTGGTTTTTCTATTTATTGCCCCCAAACAGGCACTCCACTTCTGCTGCAGGAAGCCCCGCAGCACGGGCCCCATGCACACGTCTGGTGCCCGGATCCGGGAGGTGCAGCACGCGGAATGGTGGCCAGCAGGGTGTTAGGCAGTGCAGAGGCCATCACCAGGAAGCCCTCGCCCCCTCTGTCACTCTTGGGGATCACGAATGACAGGAGAGAAGGGGATCCAAGCGCAGGTAGTGGGAATAAGTCAGAAAACTGACTGAGGGTCAGGAATCCGGTGCGTGGTACAATAGGGCTAGGCAAGAGGCGTAGTGGAGTCACAGTCGGCAGGTCAGGCGATCGAACGAACAAGACAATCAAGGAAATCCAAAAGGCGTCATCAAAAGAGAAAGCATGGGTCGAATACACTTGGACTTGGAAAAAGGCAGGAGGCTGCTGTCTGCCTGCACAGTGAGGTCCAGATCTTCATCTCCTCCTCCTCCATGAAGCCCTCCGGCTGAGCCTCCAGCTGCACAGCCTCAGGGACGGAGGAGAGAGACCAGCAGTTGGGCCTGGCCTTGAAGAATATGAGCATGAGCAGGAGGTTGCTGTCTGCCTCCACAGTGAGGTTGAGATCTTCATCTCCTCCTCCTCCTCCTCCTCCTCCGTGAAGCCCTCAGGCTGAGCCTCCAGCTGCACAGCCTCGGGGACGGAGGAGAGAGACCAGCAGATGGGCCTGGCCTTGAAGGAGAGGAGCATGAGCAGGAGGTTGCTGTCTGCCTCCACAGTGAGGTTGAGATCTTCATCTCCTCCTCCTCCTCCTCCTCCTCCGTGAAGCCCTCAGGCTGAGCCTCCAGCTGCACAGCCTCGGGGACGGAGGGGAGAGACCAGCAGATGGGCCTGGCCTTGAAGGAGAGGAGGAAGATGCTGTCTGCCTCCATAGTGAGGTCGAGATCTTCTTCTCCAACTCCTCCGTGAAGCCCTCCGGCTGAGCCTCCAGCTGCACAGCCTCGGGGACGGCGGAGAGAGACCAGCAGATGGGCCTGGCCTTGAAGGAGAGGACCATGCCCAGTTAACGGTGTCAGTATGGGCGCATTCTGTGGCTCCATCTTCTCCTGGGCTTGTACTTGAGTGGAATAGCCAGGGGAGCCAGAGTCAACATTTCCACATCTACAGGAAATGTAAAATCAATCTCCATGGGCTCTTCCTCCATTTCATCGATCTCCATGGGTACTTCTGTAGCCATGTGGGCCTGGCTTTTTTGGAATTGGCCAAAAAAGTCTTTAACTTTCTGTGTTACAAGAACTCGACACATCTTGGCGCTCTCTTTAGGTTCTCTGTATGGTCTGGTTAACAATGAGAAGGCGTGTCTCTCTCTGTATTGACTGGTTGACCATTAGAATACATGTGAAGCATTCTAAAGTTGTTGTCATGGATACCATGCGTCACAATGCGCCATGTTACAGTGAGGCAGTGATGTCACTGAATTTCGCTCTGGCCAATCGTAATGAAGGATTTGGACCTTCCCTATCTTCATCTATATGGCATATTAAAACTAAACTGATTTTAACTGGTTGGGCAATATTCATCATTTTCAATGTTCCCTTTTTTACTGTGAATTTTTTCTTCAACATCCACATTTTCAGTTGATGCAGATACAGGAATGAATCAGCTTAAGTTCCAAGTCATGCTCAGTCGTTATCCTCCATTACAGTGCAGAGAGGAGAGACTATTCACTTTAACCCACTGTATAACAACAACAGAGTACCGGCCTCATTTTAGGCCCAAATAGCAGACTGAACCCCAGCCCTAGCCAGTGCCAAAATGTCAAACTGAGCCCATATAAATCTACACCCAATTCAGTTAAACCAGCAGAAAAACAACCCTGACCTTAACGAAAGCCCAAGTTTATTGAGGACTCTAACTGTAACCCTCACCTGGAAGAAAATGTAACCCTACAGTAGCAGCCCTCACAGTTAACGTTAGCTTGCTACTTTCAGCTTATGTTAAGTTTTCGTTGGTTATGCACGAAAAAAATAAAAGCGTTTCAGTGTTGTACAATATTACATTATAATGCCACGATATGGTGTAACTTGATAAATGCACACATGTGTACCTTATTGTCATTAACAACGTTGTGCTGCAAAGCCATTAAAGAGCAGGTTTATTTATTATATTTATGATTAACAATCAAATGATTCATTACTTAGAAACTAGTTGCTATGAATAAAGGTGCCATCAGTTGTCTTCTTATGAATGACTTGTCATTGAGTCGGTGTTGCTGATGAAAAGTAGGCCCTTCATTACCAAACACCAAGTAACTAAATTAGGATACAATTATGAGTCATTAGCAAACTGTTAGTTAAACATTAAACTGTTGGTTACTTTAAAACTAACCTTCATCTGGGTGATCACACGGATATGTGAATATTTGATCCTTTAACTGGTTGCATATGTCAGATTTATCGCACGACTCGTTAGGCAGAGGAAAGCTGTTGCTATCAAACATTGTCTACTTAATCAGTAGTCAGGAGTCAGTTTACTGGTGAAGGGATAGAACAATTAGGTCGATAGAAGGAAGGCTTGCAAAGTGATTTCATGCTCCCTTGTAAAAGTATTTTTAGTATTTTTAAAATGTATTGTAGTTTATTTTGATACACTTAAAATTAAGGTATTTGGTATCTTATTTTAAAATACATTTTGAAGTATCTTTGCCCATCCCTGATAATAACCTATCGTTTAACAGCGCACTACACTGTATTACAGTAATACAGTTAGGGCCAATCCATAGACATTTGGGCACATTTGATTGTATACACAATCTGTTATTGCAGTTTTTAGTCAAGTAACTTTGTTTGTTTGTGTATGATCACTTTTGGTTGTGTATATACTTTGTATTGCTGTATGACCTTGTTTGGTCAAGTATAATAATAATAATAATAATAATAATAATAATATGTGAAGTGTCACCTCCTACTTTATATGCTTTCAAACTAAAATTTTTCACTTTCTAGAGTAGTTATAACTATTGCAATCATAATTTCTTTCTTCATTTTCTTTTCAACCCAGAGTGCTTCCATGCACCACTGCCTCTTTGATATTGTTAGTTACCACAAAAACACATAAATGGCAACTTTTCACAGCTGTTCATCTCCTACTCACCCAGAGAGGCCCTTTCATATTTCACAGCCTTGCAGCGTTTGCGCAGATAAGTCGAAACCCCAAAGTCTAGTGTTTCCATAGGAACAAGAAGCAAGAAAAAGTGTGATATGAGAAATCCCGAAAGACTGCCGGGAAATTCAACCACCGGAAGTTGGTAGTTATAGTTGGAAACAAGAGTAATGTTTAGAAAATAAAGAAATAAATATGCCTTTGTGTAAATATTTCAAGTTTTAATGTTTTCTGTTTTTCAATGTGGATAATATTTTTATTTTTTGATTGGGACAATACTGTGAAATTTAATAATTTATAATATGAGACTTTCCAAGAGCTGTGTGTCTCAGTGAATAAAAGTTTGTCTTGGCACTAATAATATATTCCTATCTGAATACCGTACCCAGAAAGACATATTATTAATAACCTATATTCTTGGACGAATCTGAATTTAAATACATTCAATAATCATGTAGATATAAAATGTGACTGCACTGAGCACTCATATTGAATATCAATCAATAGACTGAGTGTTAAAATACAGCCTCCCCATCAAAGATGTTACATTTACTGTAACTACTTTACTCACACAGTCCAGTCCAGAAACGACAACAGCTATCTCTAGGTAAAATCAGCTTTGAAAGAAATGGACTATATATAATTGATAAATACTTATATTTTATTTATAACATATTCATGAAACTAAACCAATCACTAACAAATGAAGGATATGAAAACTTTAACATACAGTTGTATATTGCATTTTAATACATAGAAATGTGTTTCATGTAATTTTGCAATGGATAGCATAAGAGGTAAAATCACTCACTCCCCCCGCCCCCACCTCCAATTTACCTCCACCTCCCACGCACTCCCCCACCCACCCACGGGCCCCGCAGTGAAGAGGCCCCTCGTCCACTTCACCGCTCACCTCATGACTTCTCTGCCCACTCGCCTATTGCATAATCTCTACCAAAACAGCCTGCTGTTGCAGCCGAGACCTGTTTAATAATTAAGAGCACTTCCAGCATTGTATTGTTCAGATGGAAATCTGTGAACTGATCTTTGTGAAACTCAAGCTGGTATAAATTTGCCCCTCCACTTCTGGCTAAATATAGTAAAATAAATACATAGAAAAATTCACCATGCCGATATACGATAGCCCTCAACAGTTGCACTATGGTTGCTACTGTATGGCAATGAAACAAGACTACTGTTATCCTATAGCCTACATGGAAACATATTTTATTCTAATGGAAATATTTTCTTTAAAGGTGATATGAAAGACAGAGGGAGAGGTCATGGATTTATGCCAAAATTCAAAAATATTTGAGACCAAAGAACCCTGTTTCATAGCAACAGCAGAACCTAATAAGTATTTTATTTACTCACTCACTCACTCATCGATTCATTAATTTATTCATTCATTCATTTAGGAAGTTGAGGCTGTTGTGCTTTGAAGTCAAAAGCATATTTTGCCTTTTAGGCTGTCATTATGACAAAACCAACTTTATAGTCAAGCTAAGTTAAGAAAAAAAATAATAATATATATATATATATATATATTTTATTATTATTATTTTTTTTAACTTAGCTTGACTATAAAGTTGGTTTTGGTTTCAGTCAAGATACATTAGACATATTATTATTAGCCATCCCTCTAATGTTACATTTTCAACATTAAAGTGTTGTCTCTACATGGGTGAAATATATGAGGTTGACACAGAAGGTATATTGAAATTAGAAAGTCAGTACTGTACATGTTTTTCTTGTTTATTTAAATAGCAATCTTCCTACAATAGCTGTTGATGTTTTTGAAGATGTAAGGTATTTTTACAATATTTGATTAAACATAAAAATAAGATTTTATGTTATTACAATGGAAGGCATAGATTCCTCCTTCAGAGCTTCTGTTTGACAATCATTAAGCCTTGGCAAGTTGCCTCCAGTCTTCGGTTCTCTCAGGGTGGCATAAATGATACATCAATGAGTAACACTGTAATTTATATTTTCCCTTGGTTATGATTACCACATGCGGTACCCTGTATAATAGAATGTTTTCCCTCAGAAGACTGAAATCATGATGTTACAGTCACATTATAAAACAAAGGGAAATGTTTCAACCACTAAAGAGAAATATATATCAGTTATAATCCAGAAGACACATTCTGCTCAGAGAGGGATTTCATTGTAGCCAATATTGTATCAGCTGGGGATTTGTTGTTGGGCGCTTTGGGATCGTTGCTCGTGCTATTCATCATAATGTTGTAAAAGGAACAAAAGCAAACTCTGTTGTGCTCTTAAAATATCACTTAAACATTGCTGCGAATTTCAGCCCTTTTTTTCTAATTTTCATAACCCCAGAAGAGAACAGTGATTCCACTTAGCAAAACAATTCTTGCTAAAGTGTGAAAAGAGACTTTCACAAAAGTAAACTAATCGAAACTAGTGGAGCAATAGCTGATACTAATCTGTCATATTTTAAAAAGCTTGCATTAATCTCCAGAAGGTCATGTGTGTTCACATTGTCATTTTGAAGCGAGCAACTTCTTTCAAGGATTAATCTTTTCAAATGGACTGAGAGAACCGTTGATCAGATGCCCTCCTACTGCCCTAACACACAGCCCATGATGCAAAATACTATAACAATGCATTGTAACCTTTTAAGTTTGATCTCATCAACATTACTGTAAATATCGAAAGGCTTAGGCAAAGTTACTATGTGTTCTTTTTTTTTTCCATTTGTCAAATGTTCCTTTCTAGTCTTGTCATAATATAACTCTATTTGTTAAAATACTTAGTGTTAGATTGATATACTCTTAAATAACAATACATTCAATGTTTTGTAAATAGCATTCTCGTTTCCACAATGCCATATGATGATCTTCACCATTACAACCACTGTGTGTTTTTTAAACTCCAGATATCTGTCAGCCTTATCTTTTACTGCACACATATGCCACGGCTGCACATTTGTCTAGGATTCGAATGTTCTGCCATATATTGCACGGCTGCCTGCCATACTCTTGTGGCATCTTGTTTTGCACTGATCATTACCCTCTACAGCTTGTCCCAAGCCTACTGCATAGGTTGCATGTCATCAATCTCTTCTCCAAATCATTGACTGCATAAACAAACAAGAACACGAAAAACACTGATCATCCTTGTGGGACATGGACAGGCATCTTTATAAAGCAACATGAGGTCGGGCCATATTGTACCACCATAAGGTCTCACTACTGGATGTCATCTTGGAACAGTGAAAGAGTTGACTTTCCAGATGACATGGTGCTCTGACCTTTCTACAGCCTGCACGATGTACATTTTATCTTATTGGGTTTTGTTGCATTGTCTTGACAAATGTTTAATTTATAACATTTCATTTAGGAATTTCTATATCCTGGAATTGTTCAACCTGTTTAAATTTTCATTTCATATCCTTCCCTTAAACAACACATGTAGGGGACAGAAGTCATTTAAATGAAAGTGTAAAAATCTGAGTATTTATTATAATTATTATTTTATTTTAATACAAATTGGTTTAACTATCTTTTGGGATATTCTCTGCAGTGTTCTGTTTTTACTTAAATCAAACCAAACATCTCAATCAAATGCCCTCAGACTGTTATCTATTGTTGAAAAAATTGATTCAGCAATGTAAAAAAAATAATCTTATAAAGATACTACAAAGATTATGCATCATCTAGAGTCTGAAATAATGTAGTAGGAGGACTTGATGTAACCCTGGGTCTGTACTCAGAGAAAAAGAGGCTGAATTTGGTGTGTGTTAGTGGTAGCCTGAGAATGCTAATGAATTTCTGGTTTGCTACAAGGGATAGTGAGATTGAAAGCCAAGCAGTGTTTTGCCAAGTCTCATTATAATTTAAAATGCCACTGAGTTTGTTATGAACGATTCATGTGACATTATTGTAGCCGAAACCTCAGTCGTGATATTTAATGGTTTTAGTATGATGATATTTAGGCTAAAAAGATGCCCTGAGATGTAATTCAAGTGTGTACATTTATATGGGTTAAACATGAGACTGGAAAAGGCAATATACGCTACCAAAGAGGAGATGATGCACAACACTGGTCAGATCAACCCAAGGGATGAAATGACAGATTTGACACATAACAGTGTGGGATCTTTATATTTTCAGGAAGAAATAGTTTTTACTCTAAGTGTCCTTTGGCTAGAGTGGAAAATAGCTCTCAAGGGCTTTTTTTTCAAAAATGTTCCAAAAATGCATTAGGGGGTAGAGACTGGAATTACAAGAAAGCGTGTGTGAAGCCACTGTGATCAGTTCTATTCCAGTCCTGAAAAATGCCATCCCACTCCCAAAGAGAGAAAGTACATTAAAATGATCAAATGAACACTTTGTCATGGTGCGGATACTTGCTATCGCCTAGCCAAGGGGACTGTTACTAGGGGACCACAACAAGGGGATCCTAGAAGCTCCAGGGCAAAGGAGAATCATTTACAAATTATTATTATTTATTATTATGAATAGTTTCATGTTTTAAATGATAATTTATGTATTCATTCAGAAGAGCACTGGTGGGGGGTTGTACATTTTTTTATCTTTAATATGAATTTACAATACATACGATCTGTATTTCTGGTTTCGTGGTATTGAGACGTTTGTGTTTCTGCAATGTCTTGCTTATGCAACGCTGGGCTGCAATGAGTCAGCTAAGACAATGGCAGATACTGTAATGTTATCCTCTGTTTATCTTGGACCTCTTTCTTGCACTTTATTGGCCTCCCCTGACATTTCACAATGTCCTAACTGAGAGTGGAAACACAATGACAAACAACTAAAGTCAAATGCTTTATACATATGTATTTATGTGTAGCATGTATAAGGGCACATGGATAAGGGCATCTGCCAAGAAATACAAATAAAAATAAATGTACACAAAATCAGTGCCTCAACAACAGAGACATCTATAATTCTTCTGAGTAGGCACGATATTGACAAACCTTTTCTGAAGACTTCTGGTATATATGCATCAATGTAAAGACAAACACGATTCTTGGGGGAGTTGACTAAAAATACGTTTGCCGCTCTCTCGTTAGGTCAACGTTGTCTCATCATTTCAC